>NW_028281012.1:860000-1160000 GCF_059751285.1 Brachycentrus maculatus
CTAGAATTTTCACTCATGAATTACATGAAATTATAGTAACTTTAAACAAAAAGAGTAAATCCACTCGCGAGTAGGCATAGGCTATGAAACTTATAAAGTTGAAACCTGAGTAGGGACATTTTAAATGGTGTTGCATAAGCCGTAGCTAGATTTCAGAGTCACTTGGACGTTAGGTAATTTAAAAAAAAAAGCGCAATATCCGAGGCACTGGAAGTGCTCCAGCCAGATCGGCAAAGAAGGCGTCCTAAAAATATGGAAGTTTTTACTTCTTTACTCTTTTTAGAGGCAACTTATGAAAAACCGATAAGAAGATAACCTTCAATGAAAGAAGACAAAATTAACTAAAGGGAAAAATGCTTATTTTGGAACGTAAAAGCACTATGATTTGAAAATTTTTAGCCGGCATTTTTTTTCTGTTTTTAAGAGGGATTAGCCTCCTGCGATGTCCTCTTAAAAACAGGCCACAATGCCTACAACAAGATGAGGAAGATTTTTTTTCACCGTCGATAAAATTTCATAAAAGTTAAACTATTTTCAAGCATTTCGAAAGCTTAAAGGCTTGAGGATGTGCCGGCACTGGCGATGCCTAATTTATTGGAAAAAAGGGAACACTACCTTTTAATTACCAATAATAAAGGTCTGTTACAGCATATCTCTAAGGTTTCAGGTGCATTTACAAAAAAATATCAGATGACAATTGCAATTATTCTTATGACTAGAGAATAAAAGCTATTATTGAGGCAAGTTTTTTAAAATAATATTTAAATTAAAGGAAATGTATGGATACTACACCTACTCCAGCATCTTCTTCTCCGTCTTATTCCTCATTACTGAGGGTTGTGACCCTTGCAGAAGCAATGCCTCTTCTCCAGTTATCCCTTGACTGCGCTGCACGTAGCGCTCCAACCACTAAGGTGCCTACTGCTGACTTAACTTAATCTGATAATAGATTTATATTATCCACTGACACTTCGTGATGGAATTGCATTTTTAATTTATTATTAGATTAAAACCAATATTTTTAGCTTTTCCACTTTTTTATTTGACCAGCGACCGGGTTTCGTCGTTACCGACATCATCAGTCTGATGATGTCGGTAACGACGAAACCCGGTCGCTGGTCAAATAAAAAAGTGGAAAAGCTAAAAATATTGGTTTTAATCTAATAATTAATCTGATAAACTATCAGATTAGATTTAATTTACGTCACTGGGATCTAGTATATACACATCTTCTTCAAACCCTTATCTGCACCCCAGTGGTGCATAGGGCAATGCATTTTATAAACGCAGTCTTGTCTTGATCGTTAACACACAAAGGAAAGGCCATCAGCACTCCGCTTCAGGTACCAGCCCAGGGTAATATTGAATAAATATTAGAGTGAAAAAATCACTCAGAACTCCCTGAGAATCGAACTCGGGACATCCAGAACCGTAGCCGAGCGTGCTGACCATTACACTACGGAGGCGGACATTTATACATCTACATACACTTAATTTTATATATACATAATTTTATATTTTGACTGTAGTGCAGTCCATCCATAACCAAAACATAAATATATTTATTTGTTGATAAATTCATCTCACAGGTATACATACTAGAAGTATAATGGTGGAGACTGACCGGAGCATTTCGGAGGTCGTAACGTGTTACGTTATGATGCGAGCATTCAGGCAGTCAGTACAGCGAGCCGAGCGCTCCATCCATAGTTTAGGATGCTCAGTGATGCTCGCCGCGAGCGATGTTACGGCGTTATGTTGCGACGAAATGCTCCGGTCAGTCTCCACCTTAAGGGACAAGAAAAGGAAGAACGGAGAGATAGGAAGAGAAATTTGTAATTCTTCTTTAATATATGTATATATGTTACAACATATTTCTAAAATAATAAAAAAAAAACATATGGTAGTATTCATAGTATAATTTATTTAATACACATACTTTAAATAATCTTTGAATATTGATAACATGTATGTAAAAGGAACATGAAAATATACAGAATGCAAGTCATTTAAAAATACTGTTTTATGTAGATTAACAATAAATAATTGTATGAACAACATACAGTGCCACAATCCTCAAGTGAAGTTTATTATAATCTTTCAATTGAAAATCTACTAATCTAGCAAAATTGTGCTTATCACTTCTTTCAGTTCAACTGAATTCCTAACGCCACGGAGTTAAGTTAGGAAATGAGTTATGTGATACTGTATTACCTAAATAATGGAGCTTTAGATGATTCAATAATGTTCGTAGACGTTTGTAAAAACAATATAGTTAAAATTGCAAACGACACCAAAAAAAATAACCAAAGGTGTAACATTTTCAATAAATTTAATACAGCAAATAATCTCAAACATATTTTCAAAGTACTGTGTCTTAAATATTTTATTTTAAATACTCTTTTGTATCATTAACCTATGATCCAATCTGAATTTTAAAAACCTAAAAGTTTAATCATATGTCATTTATCTTGTATTGATATTGGATGGATATCTTCATACAATTTCATTAAGTTTCAAGATTGATTTGAATTTAAAAAAATATATAAGCATATAAATAACAGGTCAGTCGGTACTATTTTTATCTAAATCTCTTACCAAATAAAGGATTCAACTGTCTATATTTGAAATAGTGCGAATACTATCAGATGAGATGTTATTAATGGTTAAAATTCCAGAATTCGCTTACACGAACCTTGCGATCTGTACTAACGGCGTATATGAATGGATAGTGAAATTATGCACAATGACGATGCAATTTATAGTAAATAGTATAATACTTTTTGTATTGAAAGAGAAATATTGCAAAAAAATAATATTAAAATTAATGACATTACAAATTCATATAAACACAAAGAGAACCTAAAAAGTCCTTTTATACTCGTATGTAAAGTACGATAAATCTTATATTCTTCCCAAGTGCAAAAACTTCCTTCGGGATATTTGAAGTTGCAATGTGAAGTGTGTATAAAAAATCGGGAATTAGGTTGCAGCACATTAATGCTCACTTAAATAAGAATGGTTAATACGTGTTTATAAATAAAACAATACTGTGGGCATGCTTTCAGCATGAAAAATACTTTTGTTCCAACTCTAATGCAATATAACAAGTAACAATGTAATCACAAAACAGACAGTACAACTACAATATACATTTTATTAATTTTATTATAAACATAAAGGAGAATTGCTTTATAGTATTTGCGAATATATGACATATACTATTGATGAACAATAAAAATAAACAATTGAAAATTATCAAATAAATTTAAGTTAATCAAACATCAATTAAATACTTCCAATGAAAAACTTGAATTTATATTCAGCAATTAATTATGAAAAAAAAAAATATGTTTGTAATAGCAGTACATTAATAACATTTGGTTTACAGTATAATTACTCAATATTAATACTTCTTTTTACATCTAATTTTGTAAATATGTACATCATTTGTAAGTAAAGAGTTTATGGTAAAAGATATATAAATGAATATTACGATATTAGGATGTCTATTAACCCTTAGAACACGTCAAGCAAAAAATAAAAGTTGATTTGAAAAAAGCAAATTTTCCATTAAAAATAAAGTATTCTATAAAATTTCTTAAATTTCCTTTTATTTGTTTGCTTTAGTCCATGGCTTGTAAAAGCCATGGATTATAGTCGATATACGCTACCGAAGGATAAAAAAATTCGGGCGACTAGTCAATTTACGCATCCAAAGGGTTAAACACAAAAATTAATTTGCTATATAAATTCAATATGTATTAACAGTTTGCTATATATATTCAATATGTACTTATTAATACACAAAATGTAAAAACAATTAAACAAAATCATATTTTTCTCAGATATCCAATCAAACAATTTGTAACATAATGTGGAGTAGCACATTTAAAAAAAAATTATAAATAAAACCCAACATTGGTTCTGCTACTTCATATTTTATTACAAATCTAACAACAATAAAGAGTTAAAAAACATTACACAAAACAAAAGGTTTTTAATACACAAATATAAATATAATAGGTAATACACAAAAGGTTTTACTAATAAATATATGGAAGAATGGTTCATTACAGTTTGAATTCAATAAATACTGTTTGTTACAGGAAAATAACACTGAATGTCTGGATAAATGTTTTAATACTTTTCTTTTCTTTCTTAAATATTAACATTTACTAATAAATAATAATAAAAAACTGGTATAACGATTTAATCTAACGGGTAACTTTAAACTCCATAATTTCTAAGAGAAAACAATATTTTTCATTTCTAAAATTACATTTATAAATTGATATTTTACACCAATTAAAAAAGTTCAAATGTCCAGTCACAAAACTGCTTTTTTCATTAATCTTTTTTTCATTAGTTTTAATTCTGATATTTTATTTTAGGGAGAAGAGAATTCACAGAAGTCTTACAGAAGAAAGTGACCTACTAACAAAACGTAAAATGTTCAGGAGGGCCATTTGAGTCACTTTTGCTTGGCAACAAAATAAACATCAATGCAGTTAGTCATTTTTAACAAGTCAATATATTATACTTCCAAGTTTAAAATCCTTTGGTATTTTTCCAGGGCAATATTAAGCTAGTAAGATATCAAATAGTCAATGATCACGTTTTTGTAAAAAAATGCACTTGGTCACTTTCTCCTATATGACTACGATATGTATAAGCTTATGTCTCACATCATAAAAAATGTAATATTTTATTAGGATTTACATTAAGTAGTCAATTGAACTATTTTATACCCTGCGTGTACCCGAAGTGTTATTATATTTGATTAAATTTTTCAAAATAAACATATGTAATGGCAAAAATAATACAAAAAATGAGTTTAAAGTTACCCAAATTATTTTTTTTAATTTGTTGATTTACCATTTGGAACGTTATATTTATAATACTATTTTTTTTATATGTATTTCAGAAATAGCATTATCTGTCACTAAAAGATTGAGCTTTGGAACTTTTTCGTGTGTAGCTGAGACGGATCTGCTTAGGATAAATATTTTCTCTAAATGAATCATAATGTTATGATTTAGATAAAGGTTTTCCCTTCCCGTAGAACATATCCAAAAACAATCCTGGAAAAATAAATAATCATATAATTTTTTCATAAATTCATCAAAATCAAACATATCACATTAGATCAATGGAACATTGAGTATCATGCAATAAAGCTGTATAATTAACTTCAACTATTCATAAAGTCAAGAAATGATTAATATTTTACTGACGAAAAAACTTTTAACCCTTTGCACTGGAGTGCTGCCATAGAGGCGGCATGCGAGGTTTGCCATATTACTCGAGTGCGGCCGCTATGGCGCCAAGAAAATAAATTCTGATTCCTCAATATTTTTAATATATTTTTTTTTGTTACTTTTCAATATAATTTAACTAAAATATTATTAATAAAATTAAATTAAATTTGAATTTGATCGAGAAACAAGTGATAAGTCATTAAAAACCAAAGAGTGATTCTGTACGTAAATTTATATTATTTAAACTTCATGTACAACAAAATAAATAAGTACATTGGCTGGCTTATTGGTAAAAAGCAGTGTCTCCCAACCAACCAAAAACAGACTATGTAGTGATATTGGTCAAAACATTTGATACCATATATAGCTGTTTGCGATTAGAGGGTAGTTAGCGCTTTTAACATTAAAAAAAAAAACACAAATTACAAATAGATGATAGATAATAAGGAAGGCAAAGGAAAAAGAGAGTGTAGGGAAGGAGGTAGAGGAAAAAACTAAGGAAGGCAGTTTGATGGACAGTTAGGATTCTAATGATAGATGGTAACGTTTCTTAAAAGTTATTAGAGAAGGTGCAATTTACAAGGAGAGGTAATTCATTCCTTAGTCTGGCTGCTTGGACAGAGAAGGAATTACTGAAGAATGATGTGTTATGGCGAGGAATGGGAAATATTCTTTCTTGGGAAGAACGAAGTGATAGATCATGATATAAGAGGTATATAAAGTTTTCAGGAGCATTGGGGTTGTGAAAAATATTATAAAGTAATGTGAGAGCTTGAAGATTTGTGCGCTGGTTGAAGTGAAGCCATTTTAGTTCCGAGCGAGATGGTGAAACATGGTCATATTTTTTTAATTGAAAATAAAACGGATGCTATGATTTTGTAGACGATCCAGACGATTTATAAGATCAATGTTGGCATCAATGTAGCAAACATTAGCATAACATATGGAAGAAAGAAGAATGGATTGGGACAATTTTGTTTTCGCTGTGGTCGGGAGAAACTTCTAAAGTCTTTTTAAAAAGCATGAAGATTGTGGTAGAATCTCTTTCCGACCTCGGTGATTTGATCAACCCAGGATAAATTTTGATCAATAATGATCCCAAGGTTTTTTTACAGTTTTAGTAAAGGGAATGACATGTTAGGTAATTTCAAGTGTTGAGGTGGTGGTGAAATTGATAAGAGAGATCTGTCTATCGCTACCGATTATGATTGCTTGAGATTTTTAAGGATTCATCATTGAGCCATCGTCTTTGGTCCATGAGGAGATCAAATCAAGGTTTACGTTCAATTTATAAATGCCATTGTTAATGTTTTTAATGTCAGTGTGAATATAAAGCTGGAGATCGTCGGCGTATAAGTGTTAGGAACATTTTAAAGTTGTTGATATTGTATTAATGAAGGTGGAAAAGAGGAATGGAGATAGAATACTGCCCTGAGGAACTCCTGTGCCTAAGTGATTGAATGATAATGATTTATTTTCTATTATGACACATTGACATCTACAGTTTAAGAATGAAGAAAATCAATTTATGACAGAGTGCGATATATTAAGAGAGCAGAGTCTTGCCAGAAGAATAAATAATTATATATATATATATACATCTGTAAAAAAATTACTTGTGCGTAAAGTTGTTCATACTATTCATTGGTATGCTAAGTATTCACGCTTATGCTTGTACATAAATTCAATCCACTGGTTGCAATAAACTATACGAACAATGTGGGTGGAGTTAATCGGGGCAATCACTAAGCACCAATTAATTGTTTTATACGTAAATCCCTAAAATGGTGGAGGAAACTTTTTTTGGGGGATGGAGGTGTGTCATAAACTCTTACATACTTTATAAAGTTTCCAAGGATAAAAGAATGGAAAACTGATGACACATTTAAAATTTGTATAATTATTGGTCAATCAATGAGTAGGTGATTATTGAGGAGGTACTCGATTTGGACGATACTCTGATACTCCCCCTATAGAAGACCGACTAATAAATAAATTGCACATTCTACATTTTTAACTAAATTTTTTACTTAGTAAATACTACTTTTTCTTAAAATCTACTGTGACACGTGTTTCAATGCATTCTGCATCAGTTTCAAACACCGTATGTGAAGCTAATTCTAAATTTTAGAGTTGTGTCCTTGGTGTCTATGTTCCCACTGATAAGAAATAAAAATAAGAAACAGCTCCTACCCCTTCTTCATCCTTCAACGTCCCAAGGACACAACTCTAAAATTTAGAATTAGCTTCACATACGGTGTTTAAAAATGATGCGGAATGCATCGAAACACGTGTCACAGTGGATTTTAAGTTATAGTGGTACATATTTACTTAGTAATTTTATTTAATAAAAAATGGATAGGTTTCAGCACAACGTGACTGCCGAATGAATTAATGCACATTCTACATTCTGAAACTATGCAGTATGTTCTAATAGAAAAATTCAGAGTGGAAGAAAAGAAATACGATTGTATTGCAAAACCTGCCAAAGTAAACCTGGACTTTGCATCGGGGATTGTTATTTAAAAAATCATGCAGTGAAAAACTTCAAATAATCAATTGTTGTTTATCCTACATTCCTGTTTTACTAATACAAAAACGACATTAATAAATTTTTGTATTTTAATTTTTAATTTTCCTTCGATTTGGCAGTATGCACATACTAAAAATCTTTCAATAAAATAAACTGTGTCATCAGGCCACGTCATCTATGATTGCATAACTCGTTACTGACAAGTAACAAACAAATATATTATTTTAAATGTGCGAGATGCCAGAAATTCTAGTGAGAACTAGATTTAATAATTAGTGAGAACTATTATCAGTTTAAAATATAAATTTGTAATAATAAATAAATTCCATTTTGGTATATATTTGTGGGATGAGAGTATCAGCATATCTTGTTGAGAGTATCATCATATAATCAAATTAGTGTAAAAATCTTTTCAAAGAAATTGAAATTCTCCTACTTATGTATTTGGTGTCCTTAAGCCTGTATGACTAAAAATTTTATGCAATACGTATAAAAAATATCATCGTTTGTCAATTAGGTTAATACCCTTTTGGAAAATAATAATTTTATCCTTAATTAAGAGAAATGTAAACTACTTTTGGATAATCCAATTGATTAAAAATGTCATATTCGATATGAATGTTGCATTTTTATAGTTTAGATTTTAAACAAGAATTATTAGTATTATTATTGTATTGATGTCAAATATGTAAAATAAAATATCTAAAGATTGGGGACACTTGCTGAAACTTAATGACTTATGGAGTCAAATGGTAGCATACATTAGAAAATGAATCTGAAAGACAAAATTATCATTTTCAATAATATAATAGCTCCATTAAAGATTAACGTCAAATCCTCACAGTAATTACTCACAAATTAAATGAGCTACATTATTTACCTGAGAATACCAATATGGCACCAATCCACTGCCGAGGCAAGAGCACATTTCCAAAAATGACTACGGACGCTAGAACTGTAAAAAATTTCCTGGTTGTAGTGACCACAGAACAGGCCAAAGGTCCAAACTGAGATACCTGCAAGGTAAAACAAATATCAAGAGATACATTCGACATGAAAAGAAGCATTCAATTTATCAAAAGTTTAATAATTTAATCTCAGCAGTTATTTATAAAAATTGCTTTATGAAAAGGGATTGATCTAACAATCAACTATTAATTAATAGATTTGGTATTCACTTTGTGGTAATCGACGTGCCCTACATAAAGTGCTCTAACTACGTTTTTGTCAATTTTGAGATATTTGGTGTACGTTATCAACTGACCGTTATCTACAAATATAAATAAACAAAAATATATAAAATAAATTACGCATAGTTTTCAGGCGAATAAGACGCTATCTACATCGAATTTTCGAAATGAACTGAACTAAAACGCTAACTACTTAATTTTGACAAAGCATAAAGTTTTAAAACGATTTAATACATTATTTTATCGTGTTTTTAAATGTATAATACTAGTTTAGAATTTCAGATAAAACCGTTAATAATTGAAAAATATGTTGAAAAAATCTTCTAAGATCTCTCCTGTAAAGTAACAGATTACGTAGGGGTTGTCGATATATTCATTTTTCACTTGGTAATTACCACTATTTCCTTAAATCTATTGTGATTGTATCTCAATGCATTCCGCATCGTTATCAAACACTGCATGTGATAAGTCTAAATTTGCATGTGCTGATGAGTTGTGCCATTATTTTAGGCACAATTTATTATTTATTATTATTTTTATTCTTATTTTATTCTTATTTTTTATAAGTCGTAACAAGGACATTAGAAGTGAGGCACAGTAAGGAAAAATCATTATATTGTTAATTAAGGGTATATTATTATTTACACTTTTATGAATTTTGATTATTTCAAAATGTTGAAGAAATGAAAAGTCATACATTACAACATTTTGGAACAATATAAATTCACAGAAATAGATTATAATAAAACCATAATTAAAATATGGTGATGACTGAAGCCTTCCCCTTGTTCAACAACATCCTTCAACATGCCAAGGGATACCTCTCCAATTAAGGCTAAATTTCACATATGGTGCTTGATGAAGTCGGTAGAATTTAATAATATGTATGTAGTATTTTTTTTCAATCTAATATTTATTCAATATTACCCTGGACTGCTACCTGAAGCGGAGGGCTGATTACCTTTCCTTCATGTGTTAACAATCATGATAACACTGCGTTTATATGATGCAGTGCCCTATGCACCATTGGGGTGCGGATAAGGGTTTGAATAAGTATTAATTAAGCAAATAATAAATTTAAAAATAACAAACACTTACATTTTTTACTATAAATCAAGTTGGTGTTATGGTAATGGAGATGTTAGATTGTCTTTTAGTAAATTATGTGAAGAGACATGAGCTGGTTATAACCAAGTTAATATTCTATTTCGAAAAATATGACATAAAGATGGGGCTTCAATGTTCGTTCATGAATAAATCCATGTACATATTTGGGAATAACAGCATCGGACGTACCTAGTGCAACCGGCCTCACTCGTAAAGATCAAATATGTATTTCAGTGAATCTATTGACAAATTATTATAAAACAAAATTGTTTAAACTTACAGCAAGGAAAATAAAGAGTTGGCCAAGGGCACCAGCAACAGCAAGTGTAGAGAGATGCCAGATGACAACAGGATGACGGGATACAAATGCCACAAATGTAGCAATCTCTCCACTCAATACAACAGCCGTTCCGAGAATCAGGATAGACCTGAAATTATTTTTAAAAAAGTATTAATTAAACACATCATTATTCAATTATAAACAAAATGTTTACAAAAGCAAAAAAAATATTCCATACTAAACAATAGATATAAAAAAAATTATAACAATCAAAATCGATAGCAGTTCTAATGCTTACCGTGTTTAATAGCAAAATTGATTTTAATATGGTGGTGCCTGGGAAATTATTAAGCGGAAAAAAATCTTGGACACATAGGGTTATCATTATCTTTGCATATTTCAATATTAATAATGATAACAAAAACCTTATCCGCACCCCAATGGTGCATAGGGAACTGCTTCACATAAACGCAGAGTTATCTTGATCGTTTACTCATGAAGGAAAGGTGATCAGCCCTCCGCTTCAGGTACCACTCCAGGGTAATATTGAATAAATATTAGAGTGAAAAAATCACTTATATTTATTTGACCCCCCCCTGGGAATCGAACCCGGAACCTCCAGAACGGTAGCCGAGCGTGCTGACCATTACACTACGGAGGCGGACAACATTAAGACAAATAATACTTGACTCTGGCTTGTAAAACGAGTAGTAAAGTCATATAAAAACATGGAAGACTTTATGCTGTTCACGGGAAAACATATGATGTATAAACACGGATTTTAAAGTAAAAGGTTTAAACTAGCAATTTTATGTTAAAATCTAATGTTTGTAAAATGTACCAATAGTTAGTGCTTATCATCATTTGCTGGGCAGATGGAGAGGATTCAGCGCGCATTCGGTCCTACAAAAAGGAAATTAGTTATTTTTGGACTCACATCATCATTATAATATAAAAGTAAGTACTAAAGTAATATATGGTCTAAACCAGGGGTTCCCAAAGTGTGCGCCGCGGCGCCCTGGTGCGCCGTAGAAAGTAAAGAGGGGCGCCGTGAGTCGATCCTCAATCATTATCCGAAACCACAAATATTCTCGGGTACCTATAAAGCAACAATTTCTTTTTTGAGAGCTAGCATCTTCCTACCCAACTACTATTATTGTAGGTAGGTACCTACCTATTTATTTCGACAATAATATATGTAAATACATATAGTCACATTATCTATTCCAAATAGCTTACTAAAGTAGGGCGCCGTGACAAAATACTAACTGACTGAAAAAGATAGGGAACCCCTGGTCTAAACAATATTGTTTTTTTTCATCTAACATCATCAAACACTAAATATATAAAAAAATATCAAATTTTTAAGCAAATATTTTTTTGCTCAAAATCGCAGCATTGATATAAAATTATTAAATTTTTTGATATAATGATGTTTTTAAACCCTGACTTACGCACAAAACATGATAATGTATACTTAATAAGCAAATCGCAAATAAATAAATATACTTTTTATTTCACATAAACTAATGCAAGTAAAATATGAAAAACATAATATATAATGCAAAGATTTAAATTTTAACAATCGCAATTTTCAAATAAAAGTCACTTCAAAAATTCTTAAAAATTTTTAAGGCTTGCCTAATGATGTATTCTACTGGCAAGTCTGGAATACTATAAACTAAGTGTGTTGATGTTTTGAATATCGAAAGCATTAACTTTGTGGACCAAAACACAAAGTGAGTGGATCAAAACCCAAAGTATTTTTATTTCTCGAAATAATATTAAGTGTGTTGAATTTGGCAGCTAGAGAAGCTGTCTTTATCAACAGTTAACCTTTTTATCGTTGTAAAACCCAACTTTGAGAATATCAATATAAAAGACAGGAAATAAGATATCGTAGACTTTCAAAACATGAAAACACAAGTTACTCATTTGTTACTAAAAAAATTCTTGTCAATCTTTATCGAGTAAATTATCACCTATATATATAAAATCACTAACAACTTGTAATACAAATGGTTGTTAGTTCAATAGAGAAAAATTGCAGTAAGTTTATTTCTAAAGCATCTTTCAATGCTAATTTTACAAATCCATTCTAGAGAAAAGTGATGGTTGAAATGCTGAGTATTTAATATGTAAATATATTTAATAAATGAAGAATGAAAACTCACCATGACAATATGAATTCATCATATCGCAAATAGTGACCGCTCAAGGATTTGAATCCAATAATTCATAATAATAAATATTTACAGGCAATTTGTAAAAGCTTTTAACCTCGTTTGGGTCTTGGGACATGCACATATTTTTATGGTTGATGCTAGAGGTCCTCTTCAATTTGATAGAAGGCTATCCTTAATTTAAGGTGGATAAAATCACTTTTTGTGATATGATGAATTTATATCAATTTACATAACCATAGTATGTTTTATATCTTCATTTGTTCAATACATATTCTACTACTTTGAACACATTTCAAACACAAAGTATTTATTTATAAGCTGAGCAAATATTATCAATTTGTTTTATGTGGATCGAGAATTGTGCATAGCAATGTACGGAGACACGTGTCGTATGTAGTATAATAATCAATGTTATTTACCAAGTGGAGTTTAAATATCAAATGGATGAATATAACAAAATATTACCACACAGTGACTGCCAAATCAACTCAAAAAATTATCTGTGTGGATTTATAACTAAGTATTTTAGGTTTAAAAAATAACAGATTTTTTTGCCTTTTTTTTTCTAAATAGTCTATTGAATAAACACATCGTAGTCGTACAGGAGAAAGTGACCAACTAACAAAATGTAAAATGTTCAGGAGGGCCATTTAAGTCACTTTTGCTTGGCAAAAAAATAAACATCAATGCAGTAAGTCATTATTAACAACTCATTATATTATACTTCCAAGATTAAAATCCTATATGATTTTTTCAGGGCAATATTAAGCTAGTAAGATATCAAATAATCAATGATCAGGTTTTTGTAAAAAATGCAATTGGTCACTTTCTCCTGTATGACTACAACATACTCATGCAATATTAGACAAACACTATACACGTGGATGATTTTAAGATTTTCCATGTTTTAAAGATCTCCTTTCACATACTGCTATATGTTTGTATGTAGTCCTTTTAGTAGGAAAATCTCAATTACTATTTAAAAGATAATATATTATTGAAATGGATGAACAAAAATGAGTAGTGTAATATACGGTTAACAAGACCTGCACTGCTCCAGTCAAGCCATCCATGGTCAGGGAGAGCAACAGAAGTAGTTCACCAATCCCAGAGCTGGCAACTTGAGTTCCTGGTTTGGTTTCCTTATACATGAAGGCGATGACACCAGTTACAATCAAGAATACAAAAATATATCGTCTCATAGGGTAATTCTTGCGGCCAATCAGAACTCCGAGCAGCATGACTGGAATAGGTTTTGCCGATTTTCCAACAACCTGTAAAAAGTCACACGTGCGCAATAGTGCAGTTACCTTAAATATTTAAAAAATAATCAATAATAATGAAAATAATAATAAATAATTAGTAACAATGAATGGTGCCTATCTGAAAGAGATAAAAATAGGCTGAATGCGTTGGAGATGTGGATCTATAGAAGAATGCTCGGGATATCTTGGAGAGACCACATCTCCAACGACGAGGTACTACGATTGATCAAGGAAAAAAGCACCTAGTCGCGACTATCTCCAAAAGACGCGCCGAATGGATCGGCCACGTGCTAAAACAAAAGGGTTTCCTGCACCAAATAATAAAGGGGACGATCGAGGGAATAAACGCCAGAGGACGCCCACGCCGCGAATACCGAAGCGACTTATACGAAGACATGGGCAGCTCGACGTATGAGGAGCTGAAGAGGACTTTGGAAAATAGGCGAGAATGGCGAAAGAGATGTATCTGTTGCTACAGACCAATCTGCAGGATTGAGACCAGAGAGAGAATAATAAAGGAATAATTATATATTTAAATACCTGAGTAGGGTAGTTTACCCATTGTAGAGCCATATTAGAGCAAACCATTGCTAGTAAGTAAGTCAATGCGGAACTAAAATAGTACATGGTTTTTGTGTTATCAGCTTCTTGCGGTTGTGCAACCTGAAAATCAAATATTACAAGTTGAAGAACATTTGACACAGAAAATTATTTACTAAAACCAAAGCTTTTTTGTCATTCTTTTTTGACAGATTTTCAAGTTTTAGAGTATTTTTGGTTTTCATGAATATGAAGCTTCGAGTGTTTAATAATTATAGTAACTAATGAAATTAACATTTATAAAACAAAAATAATTACAAAATCATATTTACGACAATTCTTACTTTAAGTAAATAGTCATACCAAAATTTGACAATATTTCGTTTACCAAATAACTCAATAATAAAGTAATGTTTGATAGAATAATTTTGTAAGAAATCTCAGCTAGAGAAACACTAGTTGGATCATTATTTTATATATAAAGAAAACATCCTAGAGCTACTTCTAAAGTAAATTACTAGGAGAATAGCAGTGACGGGTAGAGCACCAATACTCGTACTCACATGTGCAACTTCGACAGTCCCTTAGTCCTATTAAGGCCCGAGTGGTTATCGTAAGAAATTGCAGTCTTTCTGCAGGAGAAGGGATTACTATTGTGTGCAAAATAATTTGTAAAGTATATAATTGGATGTCACTTACCAACATTCCTTTTGCGAAGATATAGTTGCAGATACATTGCACAAGAACAAATATCAAGGCGCATGTGAATTGTTCTCCATCACCACTGCCATATCTGCCCCGTGTAATTTTTTCTTGCAACATCCCGAAGCAAAAGTAGCAGAAAAATATGCCAGAGGCATATATAAGAAACTTAACATTTTTCTGCATTTTGCCCGCTCGAGTCTAGTCTGGAAGTGAACAGAATTGAATTAGGACACGTGATTTAAAAAGGCAGATTGTTTATACACTATGTTTAAACAACTGAATCAGTTACGCGTATGCCAACTGAATATACAGAGAATTTAGAAATTAAGACACATCGAACAATAAATAACTTCATCAAACATCAAAATCAAATAAAACTATTCCATTTTTGTAATATCATAAAATGTATTTTAGAGCAATAACAACTGTAATAAGGTTAAACTGACATATCTCTCACTCCTTTCAACAACATCATAAATCAAAAAACTTTTAAAGATCGTTTTTAAAGTTTAAAAATATGATAAAATGTTTTTAAAATAATATTAAGCCACTTATTAAACTTTTAACTGTGCAACAGATCTTTTTAGGTAAAATCTGAAGGTTTTTTCTCGATTTGAAAAATATTTAATAAATTTTAAAAAATATATAAAACAATACCTTTTCTTCAAAATACAAAAACAACACTTTCTGCCCTGTAGCAGGTAAATATTAAGTTAAAAATATACCGCTTTTGCTGGGATATAGTACATTTTCTGGGCATTCCGAAAACATGCACAACTAAAAATTTACGATTTTTGAAATATGACATTGTTGAAAGGAGTGAGCGATATGTTCATCTTTACATTTTTATACAAAGCAACATATAAAAGTACATTAATCTGAATATATCTTTCTGGGATTCAAGTGATGAAAAATGGGTATTTGTAATTAAATGTTTTGTAAGTAAATTGCCCCTAAAACGTTTAAATACTGAGTAAAAATGCATTTAACATACTTATATTATATTTTATAAAAGCGCGGCTAATGTGTATGAAACTTCTTTTTAAATTACTTGGCGGTTTAACTAACTTTTTGAACGAATCAAGTTGAAAAAATAAAAATGTTTTGTAAACTGACATAAACGTGATACGATACCAACCTAATTATCGGCAATGTAATTTAATTTAAATGTTTCTTCTAATTGAAAAACTCAAGTAATAAGTGATTTACGAACTAGCGGATAATAACGAACTAAATGTTGCTCGGAGCTGTCAACCACACGCTAGCGAAACGTACACGTCAACGTCAATTATCCATAGAAAAAGAAAAGGCTAAAGATGTCCATGCTCATACCATACTGAAAAAATAAATTTCGTATCTACCTTCTATTTTGTGGCGAATAAAAAACGGGAGAGCATATTTACGACTAATACTTGTGTAATAGACTTTTAGTTACGTAGAGCTTTTTTTTTTGCAAATTATAGATTTCTCACAAGAACAAAATAATTCAACAGAAGGGAATATAAAAAAAAATTATGGGCATGTCGAGACTTACGACTAGTCACCAGCAGGCTTAGGTAAGCACTTATAACACTTGTTTAACTTTTTCATTAAACCCACGTTTGCCCATTCATTTCACGGGATTTGTGGAACTTGTATATATTCAAAATTTAAGGGCCCATTCGCATGCGTGTTAGCAAGATAACGACCAGCGATATTTCTCCCGAGTGAAAATCAATCAAGTACTAGAAAATAATTATAGTGAAATCCGGATTTTATGTCCCCGGATTTAATATCTCCCCGCCGATTGCGTGTGATTATTTCAGTCACGATATATTTTCGTACATTCATTACGTTTTTCCCCCAGTTTACGTTAAAAATATCCTGTCATTCGATTTTTGACTCGATCTGTCACGCTTCTTTTTTTACATTATTTTTTTACATATAGCTTTTGTTTGTTTTGTTAGTTTAAAAAATCATCATAATTAGGTATTACAAAAAATATTTCAAATGTTTTTTCAAACCCCCAATTTATACATTCCCTCCATTTAGGTTTATGTATGCAAAAAAAATAATCTACATGATTTTCACAAAAAAAAATTAAAAGTTTTTTTTTCATTACCTAACATTTACTATATAAACTGCTATTTTGGACAGTAACATATTTTTTTCACAATATTTCAAGATACCATTTACTTTTTTATCTTAGTGTAAAATATAGTGCAAAAAGTCTTTGAACTTGTTCATACAAAAAGGAAAGGGACATAAATAAAAGATATTGATATAAAAAAACTTACAAAAAATACTTTATTTTAAATTCCAACACATTTCACACATTTTACTAACCATCTCTGAGTTACTTTGATGATAGACAGTGCTATTTTTAGCATAAAAAACAAATGTGTGAAATATCACTTCAATTTCAAGAGCAATTAGAATTCTCACAGTAGGACATTCAAGATCAAGGAAAATTCACTAAAGAGAGCATTGGAGTTGTAAGCTTTTTGATGAAATTCTTTCATAAAACATATAATCACAACACTCGTAGGAAATCCAACATTGTATGACTAGAACTGTAGTGTCATACAGAGCCCAAAGTGCAGTAAGCCACAACTTCTCCACTTACAATGATGAAATGTAAAGATTTGAAAAGGCTGCAGGGTTTGTAGGTGTACGACGCATTGTGAGTAGGACAAGTGTTGTAAATAAGCATGTTTAAAAAAATATCACATTCAAATTAATAACACTATAAGAAACCTTTGGTCAATTCCTTGACTTGATGTAGTAATGTGCAAACTCTGGTTATCCTCCATAATCCAACATACCTTTAACTGATACTCCATAAACGTGATACAAGAAATAATAATATGTTAAGATCATGACTAGAGATCTCATCCAATAAAAATCCTCATAAGAATAATCTTACAATTTGATTTGGCTTAACTAACAAATAAATCAATATATCTATTTGGGAATGTTATAAAATATATTTATCCTCCTAAGACTTGGGAAAATGTTGGTAACAATGCTTACTCGATAACACTAGTACTAGTCAAAGTTTGACAAGAATATCAGACATCACAAGAGGTACCGAGAACTGGACATAATATTGTAATTACTGTAGGCTGATAAAGATATTATCGTGAAAACTTTTATAATTTTTCATACTTTCCTAGAACTGCATTGTAAATTACATAGGAGTGGCATAAACAATCTTTGGATGTTACAGAACGAAATTTTAGCTACTGGTGGATCCTATAGAAATATTATGTCTGAGGAAGATAATATGCCCTACAAAATAAAAAAAATGTATTTCATGTTTCACAAACAATTAATATTATATTTAAAAGTTTATACAATTTGCCACATTTCAAAAATAATTTCATACAGGTACTTAACTAAAATAAGAATTTGAGATTTTCAAAAGGCTAAATATCTATCCAAATGATCTCGATAATTGTATGGTTTTAAATTCTCAATGGGGCAGTTTTTCAAAACAGAGTTTGATTACGTGTATATTTTGTATTGCTATAATTACTTCAAAAAATGCTTATTAAATTTAACACTAGCACTACAAGGAAATAAAACATTAACACTATACAGCTTGTTATAAACATAAACATTGTTACTGTCCGAGATTATACATGTTTTACTTATAAAGGTAATTTATATCTATAAATGTTTTTAATATCATAATGGATATGTAGTACTACTCTACATAAAAAAAATGTTAATTAGTTATTAATTTAAAAATTAAAATCTTATTTAGAAGGAATATCGTTTTTTTACCAACCACAAGGAGTAGATCAATTTCAAATAATTTATTATTTTTAGTATTTATTGTTTAAATGCAAATTTATTCAGGTGCCATTTTCATCCTTTTTGTAAATTCCTGTATTGTGAAGTATTCCAGCCAAGAGCCAAAATTGTTGTAAACAGAGACAGTGAATGAACCAGTTATCAAGGAAAACAGTGTAACAAGAAGCCAGGGGATGATCTGGGTTGGGCGAACACAACATACATTGGCACATAGAGAAAGGAAACCTTCATCTAGAAGTCAGCAGAATAGGGTAGAAATTATTGCAACTGGTTGAATGGAGAAGTCGTCATCCAAAAGTGTTGCAATCCAATTAAGTACTTTGAATATCCTTCTTTTAAATTTATAAGAAACAATAAATCGCCATTTCTAGCCCAAACTTCTAATGGAATTCATACCCAACCAGAGATTAAATTTTACAAGAGATATAGCAAACAGTAATAATGATAAAATTGATGGATATATCATACTTATTTTAGTATTATACAATAAAAGTTAATTAGGTTAAAGACTTTTTTTAAATAAGAGAAATATTAAAAAGAGCATAGAACAAATTTTTAATAACCTTTATTTTAATATTGTGCTTAAACTAATACATATAATACACAGTATTTTAACATTAACATTTAGTACCATTTTGTTAGGATTTAAAGAGAGCCAGTACCGTTTTTTTAAGACACAAAAATACAAATTCATATTATGTTTTGAAGAATGTAAATTAAAAACAAAAATAAAAGTAATAGATTCAACAAGGAATAAACTTGGAGGCGCCAGAAAAGTAAAAGGTCTCATTAAATCTTATGTCATCTCGTTCTTGTTGAGTATGTCCTTGGTTTTTTGTGCCAATCAGACAGACGCTTCACTCGGTAACAATTCCACTTTATAACAAATTGATAACCACATTCATAAACATTTTAATGTATCAACTATTAATAACAATTAATTGATATGTTACTAGTACATATAAAAAAAATTGTATTTTATAATATATGTATATAAGTACGAAATGCAACACACATGTAATCAAATTATTAAAATATTCTGTTGAATTTAGTTCTAGCTACATAGGTATACTTTTCCATTTAATCAATAATAGGGTTAGAAAGGTATATTTAATATAATAATAAAAAAACTTTATTAAGTGCAAATAATGCAACAAAAAATAATATTTAACAATATTTAAAAAAAAAAAAACTGCATGTGTTCAAATAAACAAACTCTAAAGTAAATAGTAATGTCCAAAAGTTTCTAGCCTGATAGGGTTAAAAAGGTATTTTTGATCAATTTTAACTGATTTATGCCTAATATATTTATAAATAAAAATTTCAAAAGAAAGACGCCAAAGAGAGTTCAGTTGAAGAGTACAACCTTTGTCTGAGAATGCACCCATTCACTCAGCAGTACTTACAAACCCAATTAATAAGTGGGATTTCAAAAAACTGTGTCTTAAAATCTAAATTTGATTTCTAATAACAAATATTATTTATTATAATCAGAAGTTAAGGCAGATTTTTTGTTGTGTTTTAGGAAAGATCATGTTTAAAGATGACCTTTTTTAACAGTTTTACCATGTGAATATACCTTCAGACCGGAAACTTGAGAACGGAGAAACGGAAATATAAGATAAGTGCAATAAATTTAGTAAAAGTTAAATTTACATTTTTATAATAATCTTTTTTAAATTTTGCTTATTATTGATGTTAAAATTTTATTGTCAATAGTTAAAAAATTTCCAACAAATGGTTTGTCATCTTAACAATGCTTTATATAAAAATCTTGATTTGGCAGCGAATATTGATACAATTTAAAAGTAATCTCTAATCCAGCCATACTCAACATGCAGCCTGCGGGCCGCATGCGGCCCGCCAAGCTTTTTTGTGCGGCCCCCAACACATTTATTATCAGGAACATGATTTAAGAAATCTGGCATTCTATAAATATAGAATCGTATATCTTGAGATTTATTTCGACTTTGACGTACAGACATGGAAACCCGAAGAGGATGGTCGTTGTCGTGTCAACATCAGATCTGGTATAAGAGTGTTGCTACTGCACACGCTAGATGTATTCCCAAAAAACAAACATTTGACAGACAAATATGCGCGCTATTATTTTCTGTTTCGGTCATATTTTTATAAATCTCAAATGGTTTTCCAAAAAAACGGGAGTGGTGGGTTTCATGATATTTTTTGTCATACCAGTATAGTGTTGCGGCCCGCGTAGCTTTACAAATATATGTATGCGGCCCGAAGAAAAAAAAGGTTGAGTGTCTTTACTCTAATCAGACGTTATGTATGAACCTATTAAATGAGAAATGAGTACTTAACCCCTTCAAAATGGAGATTCTGAAGTTTCGTAAAGTCATTGCTGTTTTTTAATAGCATTTTTAACACATCACCATCTCAACATCGAGAAGGTATTGACATAAATACTACCGCAAACTGTAAAATGATATTGCTAGTCTGATTGATTATATTTGATAACATACTATTTAAACAAAGACAACGGAAGAAATAAAGAATAGGATTTTTAACTTAAAAATTAAAATTACTCATTACATATGGTAACCAACAATAAAAAAATATTTATAATTATGAAAGAAGCAAATATATGAGCTCCAATAGTAAAACAAATACATTTTAAAAGTATGCTTACTCAAAAAAAGATTATGTGTATTTTAAAACACATTTTTTCTTTTATTTTTTTCTTTCATTTTTTGTGTGTATAAAAAATAGATAAAAACAGTAAAAAAAAAACATATTTCAAAAAAACTCTACCGACATGACATAAGGTGGCTTGGCGAGTCTCTGCAAAAAAAGTTAACTGTGCTTATAAATTTTTTAATGAATGTATACAGTTATAGTTAACAGTTTTTTTAAAAAACTTAATTTTTTTTAAATCATAAAAAAATTAGCAAAATAACTTTGCTTTATCAAATCAGCACCTCAGAGCATTAATGTCCGTAATAAATAAGTTACAGTACTCTAATGAGAATATAAAGTCGGGAAATTCAATATGCACTTTTTTATTTTGATGACGGATTTATTTTAAACAGAAAAAATACATATAGAGAATAAAGTAAAAGATATTTAGAGATTCAGTCTTTAATGGGGTATTTCATTTTTAACTGAACTCAGTATTAACTTTTTGGTGTTAAAACTCTAGCTGAATGATTCCTTTTTTATTGAAATAGAAGATAATACAGTAAGTCCTCTACGTGCGTGATTATTTCGTTCGGAAGGTTTATCAAAAAATCGATAGGTTGAAAAAAAATATTTGTGATTTTTATACATATATGATATGTATTATATGCACTTGTTTCAATGGATACAGTACATATCGCTCACTCCTTTCAAGAACGTCATAAATAAAAAAACTTGATTTTTCAGAAGAACGTTTTTAACTAACCAACTAACCATCATGCCGCTTCCCCACAGGGGTAAGCAGAGAGAATAGAGCGCCACACCACTCTGTCCTTGCAAACATTCTTCGCCTCTTCCACGTTCATGCATCTCCTCATACATACCCGCCGATTGTTACGACTCCTAACCTGACCACTTTCAAGTATTTGGCATACCTGGTCGTGCCATGTTTTTCTCGGTCTTCCTCTACTTCTTTTCCCACTAACATTCGCCTCATCAATTTGTTTTACCGTTCTTTCCTCACCCATTCGTTCTACATGTCCAAACCATCTCAACACACCTTTCTTAATTTTATCGATAATAAGAAAGTTTTTAAAGTTTAAAAATATAACACAATGTATTAAAAATAAATATCAAGCCACTTAATGAACTTTTTACTGTGCAACAGATCTTTTTAGGTAAAACCTGAAGGTTTTTTTTCTCCATTTGAAAAATATTTAGTTTTTTTTTTTTTAAATAATTAAACAATGTCTTTTCTTCAAAATGCAACAACAACATTTTCTGCACGCTGCTGGGATAAAGTACATTTTCTGGGCATTCTGAAAACATGCACAACTGAAAATTGACGATTTTTGATTTAAAAAAGGAGGTTTGAAAGGAGTAAGCGATATGTGAAAACAGAATACATCTATATGCATATAAAAATGAAAACGCGGAAAGAATCCCAATGGCAACACGCACGTAACTAAACAGGAAGAAATCTAAATTATGACTTAGTCGTTAATCACATCCTAAGGACAGTAAAGGTGGAGGGAAAGGGTGCGAGGCATGTGTCAGTGTTGTTTCTTTCTTTTCCTATCAACACAATAGTATAAGTAAATAAAATTTGATAATATTATATTTTAAAGTCATGTTAGTACAAAATCGCGTAAGTAGATGACTTACTGTGAATGTTTTATTTACCATTATGAGTAAAGATAAGTAGATAAAAGCGCGTAACTTCACGCAGTGATATGTTTCAACTCAACCGTCATATTAAATATGTTTTAGCTATTAATATGACAAAGAAGAGGAGTATCACACGTGGATGGTGTATCGAAAGAAAATCTTTACAGTGGAAGTTATTAAGAAATAAATAGTAACCGCTATTTATTTTATTCAGCCTATGACAGCCTATGACCACGTAAATGTCCACACTGCCATATCCTCTTCATCTATGTTGAGGGGTCAAAAAATAATATGATCAATAACTCCAAAAATTGTAGATAATCCAGATTTGTGAACAAGTATCTGGACACACTCAAAATGTTGTTAATAAATTATTTCGTCAAATTATAAGCTAAAATAATAAAATGAAAAGTATATTTTCTGGTGTTCCTCATGTATGTATGTATGTGATTACAATTCAGGATTCAGACCTCAGTTACAAATATGAGAGTTTTTGGTCAATAAAAAAGCTTCTTCCTCTCACTAATAGCTGTCAATATATATATATATATATATATATATATATATATATATATATATATATATATATATATATATATATATATATATATATATATATATATATATATATATATATATATATATATATATATATATATATATATATGTATATATGTGTGTGTACATAAATATATATATATATATATATATATATATAGAACTTCCAAGAATTTGAGTAGTCTGGTTGTCAATCATGGGTAGAATTGGTGAATGTTATACGTGTGTAAACTGATCACTTAAACCAGCTTACAACGGTCGTAAGCCCTGTAAATGCCCAGACTTCCATATTCTTCATCATCTATTTTAAGATGTCAAAAAATAATATGATAAATAACTCCAAAAATTGGAGATAATCCAGATTTGTGAACAAGTATTTGGACACAGTCAGATTTTTTATTCACACATTCCTAAGTTGCATGACAATGTTAGGCGGTTAGATTTTTTAAATGGTGAAATCTAATTCTTCCGGCTTTTCTGACCAAGTGTTAAAAACAGTTTTCTTAACATGATTCCACTTTGTGTAGTACCTCATAGATGTTCCTTTCATGCTTTTGTAGGACATTACCTTCGGGAACTGAATACTCCCTTTCGGGAAATAAGGAGAATTCACAATTTTCATGTAGCGTGCAAACAAATTTCTCTTGCTTATAAGAAGAGCCGATTTGAAGTTTTTATCTATTTTCTTTGTAGATCCCTGCTTCTTTCCAGCTATAGCCACTTCCGTAGGTCTGAAAACAAAATAGTATTTATAACAACATTACAGTTCCACACATTGAATGAAACACGTAAGATTTTATTAGTTCATTTGAGCAATTGCCACGTTTGTCTATTAATGGCCACTTCAGACTGATTCACATCACTGGTCAGAGATGCCGGATGAACTTGCTAATTGGTCAGAAATTATACAAAGTATTTCAATTCAACATGTGACAAAACAAGTTAATATATATGCAGGCAACAATAAAAAAACTTGTTCTTGCCTTGTTATTCTGTATTTGAATAAATAAATGAAGTTTTCTTTATTTGTGGTCAAGATTTAATTACGATTTCATTACATCAATAAATATTAGCTAAATGTATTAACATTTTTACTATTATTATTTATTCTGGATATTAGCCACACCCTACAGTTGATATTTCAATATTATAGGTGTCTCAACTTAAAATGCAGTGTCTATTATTTCCATACCAAAGGAGATGGGTGTCAGTATCCCAGCTATATACTTCAAAAATTTCCTAACCGAAGGCACTACCGTTGACCACATTCCAAATCTATCAAATAACCACTCATATATGAAAGGAATTCACCAACATGGCATATATACAACAAAAATTAATGAAATACTAATGTTCAATAATGAGCTGAATGGTGAATGTTACATAATTGTATAAAATTATCACTTAAGCCAGATCATAAGCTTTGGGATACTAAGAATTCCATCTTCTTCATATAAAATTATCACTTTAGCCAGCTAAATGCCAGATCATAAGCTCTGGGATACTAAGATTTCCATCTTCTTTGTATAAAATTATCACTTTAGCCAGCTAAATGCCAGATCATAAGCTCTGGGATACTAAGAATTCCATCTTCTTCGTATAAAATTATCACTTTAGCCAGCTAAATGCCAGATCATAAGCTCTGGGATACTAAGCATTCCATCTTCTTAGACACCTATAGTGACACTAATCTTTGTATCAATTGAACGCTAATGTTATATCTTATTGTTAGTAAAACATTAACAAATTATTAATGTTTATTAAAAAGCATAACTTCATCAAAATGTACACATGTCGCAAGTATTGGAATTACAAAAGGTTTATCTGTAAAATAAATATATGTATGTATCAGTAGCGGTCGGTGACTTTTTGTAGAAGGGATGCTGGAGATCAAATGTTTATACTAGTACTTACTACGTACTAGATATCAAATATGCACATCTAGACGCCAACTCCATAAATCCAAAAGTCAATAATTACAGGTACAAAATATCATCAATTAATTTTTATTTATTCAAATTATCAACTAAATCGCAGGTTAATAATATTCAATAACAGTTTAACTTCAGTACTTCGCACTAAGAACAATCCAATAGGGTATGTGATTCTGTTCATTATACACATAGTATTAAAGACGTTTTTTGTACGTCGGATGCTGTCATTAATATCGTATACAGTTGTTATGGATGTTGGCTTGCGGGTCTCAGTGCGCATGTGCGGAAAGAACTCAGGTTCTGACATTGTGCACGCGGTTTACAAATCGCATCCAGTATTGCTTGTTTACATGCTTTTTACGCGTTTCACAGTATTTGAGAATGTATGTGTATTTAGACTCGCCCGCGATCTTTGTATCGTGTAGCTCGTTGCGCGTACGCTGAGATGGGACGATATATGCACGTTCTTTTTAATAATAATATTTAAATGATTTTCTACAGCGCTGTTTTTGTAAAAAAATAACATAATATGGTCGCTGTAGAAATATCAAAATATTTCAATTGCAGTATTGCTGTTTAAGGATAGAAGTTTAAATCTTTTTACTCTAAAATGCAAGGGATGCGGAGCATCCACAGCATGTATGGACGGACCGCGCTTGGTATGTATGTAAATGTATATATATATATATATATATATATATATATATATATATATATATATATATATATATATATATATATATATATATATATATATATTTAGTACGCTCATTGTTCAACACAGTATGATGTATTTTTATCTGATTTGTAAGTTACAATAAGGGGTCAATCTCTAATAAACCCATACAGTCAACCTGTGAATACGTTTTGCATTATTTTGTCTGCTGAATTTATTTTTGCTATCAAAGTAATAATCAAATCAAATTTTGTTGTAATTCGTTAGTAAATATGATTTTGACGCTATCCGTGGATACCTTTGGGGAAGTTGTCTTTGGTCCGGTTCTGGTTCACAATATTCTCGTGGTTCCACCTGATTGTTCACTGTCCATTCTGAGATATTTGTCCAAAAATTATACAATGTACCCTTATCCCTCAGATATAAGCATGCTCTATCCACACATTCGGTCTGGGGGTTATTCTGAATTTTCGCCCCAGATTTTTATTTGTAATAATTTAGTTTAGGATATAGAGGTATTTAGGGAGTTGAGGCCTTCTTGGCAATATTGTGTAATTCATTTTGTCAACATATATTTTCAGATTGATTGCTGCAGTTTCTGAAGTAAGGCCTTTCAACATTCCCTCGACTTGAGAATAAGATGTCTAAGTCATCTGCATATGCCAAGCTTTGTTTGCCTTCATTTGAGATTGTTTCTGTGCTATTTATGGCCGTTATTACATTACTTATCACATTTTATAATGTAAGGTTAAAAAAATTATTGATAAGGAGTCACCCTGCTACAGTTCTTGACCTGCCAATGGTCAGATCATTTAATCCCAACAACGCTTTTACTTTATATCGATAAAAGAAAAAACTACATTTTACCAATTACTGATTTTATTGTATTCTGACAATACAAAAAAACGAATTCTTTTTCCGATTAGTGGTTAGCCTGTGAAGGTTCCCGATGCCACTGCGGAACTGTAAACATCTATTGTGCCGAATTCTCAAGATAAATCTCGCCCTCTAGTCTTAGGTCTTTTATATAAGAGGAACTCTCACATCCTCTGAATTGTCTATGTGCCTTCCGGGGATGCACCTTGTTGTGTGATTTAGGGTGACATATCCACAGACAATGTCTTATCATCCTTAATGCTGAACCTGCACCTTGTTATTTTAGCATGAGGCATTCCTGCAAGATGTTCATCAAGTCGTCGATGTAGTGAGAGTTTTGGTTTAACCCTCATTTGGTTGCGACTGAGATTCTTCAAGTAGAAAGTAAACTTTTGCCCAGTACCCAATTAGTAAAACAAAAATATAACCCCAAAAAAGCCTTACACTTGAGGGGGTACATTTGTACTTATCCATATGCTTATGTCATAAATTATGTTGACTTTGGATAGGTCGTTTTTCATCAAAGCTATTAGAATTGTCATTTCTGCTTTTCATGTCCCAACTATGTCTAATTACAGCCGCAGTTTTGGCAACATTATATATGGACACAAATATTACCAATCTTGAATATAAAGTCTTTCATATTCGTTTTTTAAAAAAACATCCGGGCCAACATGATAATAATACATGTTGCTTTCCCTCAAACAATAACAGAAACGATTCTTGTGACCCTTCACCCTGTTCCAAGATATTTATCACAATAGCAATCCTACTTGTTTGAACCTTGATTTATTTCTAGGTAGTACTGGAATGATGTCAAGCGCGTTACAAAAGGAAAATGTTTTTTAATAAAGAATATTCAATTCCATCAGGAAATTAAATATAATTGATAAGATATTTTTATGACTTTCATTTTATTTTTCCATAAATAGTAATAAATCTTTATGCTATTTCTGTAAAAGATAAAAAAAATCTCTGTCTTGGTAAAAAAATAAAGAAATTGCTGCGACTGAAAGGATATCAAGCTATTTGAAAATATTATAAAACACTAAAAATACCCTTTTCAAAGCATCAATTGTGTGGATTCACGGCAATTACTGGAAATAGCTTCATTTCAAATAAAGCCACACAACTACATATTGTAGTCCTTTTTTAACTAACCAGAATTCTTCTAAAGGCTTGGTGATTTTAAATAAATTTATTTATAGCTACTTGGTGATATGACATTATTTTTTGTTAATTAACAGTGACTTAAAATTGCAGGGATGGATTATTATTATTATGAAAATTACAGAGTTCTACAGAGGGGTACGAAGAAAGAATAGAATGCCAAATAAGACTATCGGTGGGGTCAACATTATTTTAGATACCAATCTAGGTTAACATATGGTATCCTAGCCATTTATGTTATCTAAAATATTATCTTATATTTACCAACAATTGAATTTAACCTTTTTACATTTCTTAACTGTAATTTTGTATCTTTTCGCTGTATCTGAGTTAGTCTACCGGAAAGAGAAAAAACTTATCGCTGAAATATATGTACGTATAAAGTGAAAGAGAAAAAGATAGAATATAGGATCCATATAATCAATTAATTTAGTTAAAACATCTTTCAATCATTCTGGTGTAAAATTATTATTTTAGAATTTTATACATTAAAATAAATAATGCAGCTCATTATAGTAACTTTATTTTGGCAAGAATGACTTTTAGAATTTTGGTTGATGATCCAAGTTTGCTACTATCCTTATTTGTGATATAAAAAAAAATCTAGTGAGTTGTGACAAGCTGGAAACATGTTAATTGTGAATATTGGACGCACAAAACTGCAGAAAATGACAGCAAGTATGTTTTATGGTAGTTTTTTCTTCTTCTTCAAACCCTTATCCGCACCCTAATGGTGCATAGGGCACTGCATATAAACGCAGTGTTATCTTTATCGTTAACACACGAAGGAAAGTAGATCAGCCCTGCGTTTCAGGTACCAACCAGTCCAGGGTAATATTGAATAAATATTGGAGTGGAAAAATCTCTTATATTTATTTGACCCCCCTGTGGGAATCACCTCCAGAATGGTAGCCAAGCGTGCTGACCATTACACTTTTTTTTACTCGGGTCTAATCCATAGGTATCAAAATAAAATATCATCTGATATAATTCGCTGCCCAAGAATTGGTAAAAATTGGAGATAGTTCTACAGTATCTACTCAATGAATTAGGGCCACGCAGAATTTCGCGCAATTTCTCAATTCAAACAGGAATAACTCAGAGAAAACCTTGAATAAAACAACATTGAATTTTATTTACACATGAACACTTTATTACGCTTAAATTATGCATATATTTTCATATAAATATAGTTAGTATTTAGTATTTCCACCTTTGGCAGAAATAACTGCCTCAATTCTTTTTGGCATACTTAAAATGCACTGTTTTATCATGTTTTTTATTTCTTCGTCTTCTGACCAAATTTTTTGAATATTTTTTTAGACAGTCTACTGTCGGATTTGGAAATGAGTATACCTTATTTTTTAACATGCTCCATACGTTTTCTATAGGACTAAGGTCTAGAGAATTTCCAGGCCAGGGGAGCAAAGGCAGATTTTTGTTAGACAAAAATTTTATTATTGATTTAGCCCGGTGGCGAGGTGCCCCATCCTGCATGAAGGTGTATGGACCTTCTGTTGGGTCGAGTGTATGGTAGAAGGGCAATAAAATTCGTTCGAGGACCTGCTTATAGGAATTTTGGTTCATTGTTCCTTCCGCGAAAAACAACGGCCCAGGTAAATTGTTAATAATACACGACCATATCATTGTTGCAGGGGGGTGTTTGATAACTTTTACCACACAGGCCTCATTGTAACGTTCCATTGGTGTTTTCCTGACGAATCGACGGCTCTCTGTCACGGCTTCTAACCAGCACTCATCACTAAAGATGACCTGAAAAATAATGAAAATTTAAGTTTAATTCAAATATATAAGTGTATTTACTAAAATGATATGTTGAAAATTCAATTTAAATAAATACCTTTTTCCAATCATCTACCGAGTAATTTCAATGTAGCCTGGCCCATTTTAATTGATCCGCTTTCATTCGTGGTGTCAATTTTGGTACTTTTACAGGGCGCCTGCATTTCAGATTTACTTCGTAAAGACGTCGCCTCAGTGTTGATCCCTATAATTATACCCTCTTCTTTCAATTTTATTTTTAATGTTTTTGCTGATGCACTACGGTTTTCTAAGGCACTTTGAACGATTTTTCGATCAGTCCTCGGTGTTGTTTTTCTAATCCTACGACAGTTCTTTCGCCGATTGCTGGTGGCGGGTGACTGATTTTTTATTGATTTTGAAATTCTGTCCACTGTTTGACGAGAAACGTTTTCTTTTTTTGAAATTTCTCTATTAGATAGTATTCCTAATTTCAGTAGCACTATAACACTAGACTTTTTTTCCTCAGAAATGTCTTTACTTTTTCCCATTTTATCCTTTTAAAAAAAAACACTTGTGTTTACAAAAAAAAATTATACTTTATGAACTAAAATTAAAAATTAAGTTTTTTTCACAAGACACGATAACTATATAACCTCTCTGAACAAAACAACAACCAGAACTCAAGAAACTTCACTAATAAATGAGATAGGACTATTTTTTGAACTTTCAACTATCTGTCTACCTGTGCTAATTAGGGACCTTTCTCAGAAAAAGGGTTTGAAATTTTGTAAAGGCTTAAATAATCCAGGTATATTTTACATATTATTGAAGGTAATATACATGATATTAGATGTCAATAGAAAACTTAAAGTATTTATGTAAAATAAATATAATAATCCAAAAGATTTCAGAGTATTCAAAAAAATAATGGGTGGCCCTAATTCATTGAGTAGATACTGTAGTTCGTCGCTTACCTTAATAAAGATAGAAGATTTATAAGCAATTCCGCAATTCGCAACAAAGAGAAAAATTTAATGATTGATCAATCCATCTAGCAAACATCAACTACTCATTCTGGATATATATATATATATATATATATATATATATATATATATATATATATATATATATATATATATATATATATATATATATATATATATATACAGCTATGGACACAAAAACCATCGCATACCCTAATAGTGAGAAAATTGGCTATAATTAATTAAACTTTATGTAAAATTTGTTCTTTTTCAATTAGTTAATATTTCTGATGAATATTCGTTACTTTTCGGTATAAATAAGATTTTATTCTTCCGAGTTGCAAATAAAAATTTATTTTATATTTCAGGTAGCAGATTACCTGACCCGCGGCCGCATAACGGTTGATTTGGGGTATAGTGTCTTTCAATTTATTATTGAAAGATATTATTTTATGGTTTACATTTTGATAAAAGTTTAATTTTAAATTTTAAGGATAGACAATTTTAAATAAAACAAGTTTATTAGGTTTTAAGTAGTATAATATTTTGTCATTACATCCATATTTTTAAAAATCATTGAAATTCTTTTATTTATGGAAGCATACAGTGAATTTAAAATTTATGAAAACATTTTGTTTTTTCAAACTCCAATCAACATTGTTTTTTTCGTGGATATTATTTGCCTTTTTTTGCAAGTTTTTGTTTCATTATAGCCCAAATTTTTTTTATTGGGTTCAGATCGGGACTGTTCCCGGGCCAAATAAGTGATTAACTCCGGAAAAATTCTCACAGTTTACCCACAGTACGGGCCCTACTAAGGTAAGGTGCAGAATTGTCTTGGAATATAGAATCGGCAGTATATTGACTAATGTCCTCAATTGCTGGAATGACGTGGTTTTCTGGAAGTCTGATTTGTATTGGATGGCATTCATTGTACCCTCCACGAAGTGCAGCGGATCCAAACCGTGATCTGTCATACACCCTCATATCATGACGTAGGGTGAATGCTTGACACTTCGAGAGATGCACTTGGGAAGAAATCCTTTCCCAGATTTTTGGCGCAATAGCTTTCTTCCATCTGGGTCAAATAAGTTAAACTTCGATTCTTCGGAGAATATGACCTTCTATCAATCCTCCAAGGTGCAATTTTTTTGTTCTTTCGTTTTACATTTTCTCTATTAAGAATAGTTTTTTCGTCAGACTCAGCGCGTGTAAACCAAATTCTAACAGTCTTCTGGACAGCTTTTTCACAAAAAATGTTAGCAGATTGCACCTTGTTGTGTATTTTGGGTGTCGTTAAAAAACGATTTTCCACAACCGTTTTTTTTTTTCATACAGCCCTATCTAGAAGAAGTTACACGTCTTCCACCGCTTCCTTTTTTCCAGTCTACAGATTCATTTTCTTGAAAGGTTTTTATTAGACTCCTCACAGTATATTTAGAGTATCCAACTCAATGAGAAAATTCATGATTTGAAATGTTTTCCTTCCACACTGTGATAATATTCCATTTGATCGCGGCACTATTTTGCCGATACCTTCCCATGATTTTTATGCGATGTTTACGTTAACGCCAGTAAAACAAGACTGGTGTTATATTTAAAACATTAAGTTTTGTAGAAAGATAACCGATAATATCCTTGATGCGACGTACAAAAGAAACATTTATAGAAAAATAATTTCTTACATCAGCCGTCCAGCAAAGTTAAGGGTTGCGGTAACAGGTAAGTGCGATGGTTTTTGTGTCCTTATATATATATATATATATATATATATATATATATATATATATATATATATATATATATATATATATATATATATATATATACATATACATACACATATATACACACATATATACACACATATATACACACATATATACACACATATATACACATATATATACACATATATACACATATATATACACATATATATACACATATATACATATATACATATATACATATATATACACACATATATACACACATGTATACACACATATACACACATATATACACATATATACACATATATACACATATATACACATATATACACATATATACATATATACATATATACATATATACATATATACATATATATATATATATATATATATATATATATATATATATATATATATATATATATATATATATATATATATATATATATATATATAATATATATATATCCCAATTTACATTTATGGTACAGATTAATTTAAAAAAATAGAACACGCACACATAGTATATAGTAACAAACTTAACCATTGGAAGAGATTTAACTTATTGAGTAATATTGCTTTCAACATGGATACAGATTTAGTTGGTTAGAAGACATTGCTTCATAGTAAATGCACATTTTTTTATACTAGAAGATTGATAAATAAAACCTCCCTTTTGCATTCCTTATTTTAACGCTTTTCCGGTATTTACACCGAAAAATTAAAAATTTCCATTTTACTTTTACATCAGAGCTCTAGTGCCAATACTGATGTATAAAAACGAAACACGAAATTGGCAAAAGAAGGATGACAGCAAGGTGAATGGGTGGAAAAATCAATGTATATATAATTAAAAATTAAAGATATAAGAAAGGAATGTAAGGCTGAGTTAAGGATAATTAAGAAGATTAAGAAAAGTTCTTTGAGATGGTTTGGACATGTGGAGCGAATGGATGACAAGAGAATGACTAAGAGAGTATTTATGGCAAGTGCGAATGGGAGAATAGAGGATGGTCAGTAAATACATGTATGGATGTAAGGCAAGCTAGGAGTGTATGTCAGGACGAGTGTCGCGTTCCATGTTCTCTGCCTACCCCTTCAGAGAAACGGCGTAATGGTAATAGTAGCAGTATGTACATTCAAATAAATTAACATAACATTACAAAATGCCACACGCTGTTTTAATTTTATTTTATTTTTAATATTTCTTATTTTTATTACACGAGTTATGTCGAACAAACTTCACGTAACAGAAACATGCATCTTATGGTGGGGACTGACCGGAGCCATTTCGTCGTAACGTAACACGTTACGATGCGAGCATTCGTATAGTCAGTACAGCGAGCCGAGCGCCACCCATAGTCGGAGCGCTCGCCGCGAGCGACGTTACGACGTTACGTTACGACGAAATGCTCCGGTCAGCCCCACCTTTAAATGCACGCTAGTATAGCGTGAAGTATTGAACTTTTTGAGATTGCAAGGTTAAATTAAATTATCAATGACGCTTCGAAAAAAATAAGCAGACAAAAATATACGAAACAAATTCGAAGAGAACATGAAAAAAGGGGAAACCATTGCCTAAAACTATATTGAAAATGCGCGGATATGCGCCCAGAGATATTAAGCTTTTCGATTTACACCAGTTTTTACTATCCAATCTTGTCGAGGGTTAATTTGCATAGAATATTCATATATTTTTAGTGCGACAAAACCGCCGTATCGCGGTCTCTTGTCGATATTTGTGCTTCGTATTCTTGAGCGACAACGTTGTCAAAAACAAATAAATGAGAAACTCAGATAAAAATTATGTAAAAACGAGTTTAGCGGCGCCGACATTGTAATCACTACCAAAGGATGATGCGACATTATTAGTTTCAACACAAAAATACTGCCGAATTGAGGGGAAAATTGCGACTTAATACGAATATATTTTTATAGCGAATATATTTTTCTATGTGTTTGCAAAAAAAAAATACAAAAAAAATGGATTTAGTAACGCGGAAATAGATTGGTTTATTGATTTGGCGTTTAATTTGTAGAACTCCATTTTAATTTATGTATTAATTGTTGAATCAAACACAGATTTCGATTAATACATAAATTAAATAGATTTATTTAATGAAAATGGCTGAGGTAAGTAGTCCAGCATCAGTAGGTGACATGGTTCTTGAAAGGAGTGAGCGATATGTGCGTAACAATGTTATTAAAAAATACGAGTTTATTTTTTGTTTTCATTTGGGGTCCTTAGTTCGCTAAATCAAAGTTTAATTCGTACGAATTATATGAAAATGGAAAGGAATAACAGAAAAAACTTTAAACCAAGGAAAACGTTTAATCGTGGTTTCATAATAGTTTGAAATGGCACAATCCCGTTTTCCCTATATTTTTTTGATAATTTGCTCGATTCGCTAGTTCCCTTTATATATTTTCCTCGATTTTACGTCTTCTCATTCCCTAGATCGGCAAAGTGTGACTCCGGACCCGCAGGCGGCTTTTTGACTTTTTAAGTATTCCAATAAGTATTAAGTATTTTTAAGTATTCTATATTCCATAATCAAAAAAATTGTGCCCAGTCATATATATAATTAAAGGGACAATCCAATCTTGATATATAAACATTTAAAATTACTGCCGGTACGTGGAATGTTGTGGATGAGTATCATCGTTGAACAACAAACTAGACAAAAATATCGAAATCCTTTAGTACACAACCATGATACGCGATTTACACACAAACAAGGTTTGATAGTCCCAAGAATTAACAATAAATATGGGAGTCGAACACTGCAATATATCGTTCCGAACATTTTTAATTTGTTGCCGACGGATGTTAGAGGTCAAAATAAAATATGAAACAAAGGTAAAATAAAGGAATGGGTAAATGATCAAGAGTTAATTTTATGAAAATTGTAAAATGTTTATATTCTTAATTTTTTTCCCTTTTTTGTGTCTATATTAGGTTAAAATCGTTAAAAACAATACAAAATGTATTAAAAAAGAACTCCACCGACAAGACACACAAGGTGGCTTGGTGGGTGGCAAAAAAAAGTTGTAAATATGTATAAATTGTGATTTAAATCAATGTATACAAATAAAAAAAATAAAAAAAGTGCAGCTCCAGAACAAATATCCGCGAGATGGCTGTTCGACGTATCTTTTTGAAGTATGAACCTTATTGACAAACATTATTAAACCATATTAGCGAACCGAGAAATCGTCTTATTGACGAGAACCTGGAAACGTGCTAGAAATAACGACATACAAACCCGACTTGATCAAAACTTTCAAAGGAGATGCAAGGACATTATTCGCAATAAGTAGTGTTCGGCTGTCCAAACTCAAAACACAGTAAAGGACATTTTTTGTAGTAAGTTTTTTTGTTGCATTTTTGGACTAAGTAGATTCTACTTAGTCCAAAAATGCAACAACAAAAAAACGTACTACAAAAAATGTCCCTTAATGTATTTTAAGTTTGGACAGACAGTTCTTATGGATACTTGACTTTTAAAAGTTTTTTTATCGATGAATAAAATCCTTATTAATTGTGAGATCTAGTTTTATTAAGTGCACACGTAATTTAATAAAGGTCTAAAATTATAATTAAGGTGAACCAAAATTGCACACAGATTTGGTTTTCAAGAAAAAAAATATCGTTGTGCGTTAAGGCCCAGTATTCGTTAAGTCTCAACTTAAACTTCTCTAAACCACGGGTGGCCAACCCGCGGCCCGCGGCCATGTATGAAGAATATATTTTTAAACCAGTGATATATTTGTGATACACGGTTTGTTGCATCAACAAAATTTATGCCCTCAAGTATTCCATGAGCCAAGTCATGCATGTTGTTATAAAAACAGTGAACAATATCCGTTCGCACGCTCTTCAGCATTGCCGATTTAACGATAATCTCAAAAAATCTCGAAAACCAGTTATAGTGTGCAACTTCAACCATTAGATTTAGAAAAATTAAGTAAGCGAAGAGAAACTCAAATCTCAAACTGATTGGTCATTTATAAATTGGTTTTTATTAAAATAAAATTTTTAATATTGTTTGATTTATGTGTCCTAATTAATAATACTGATGGTTAAAAATTTTCAAAATATTTATTACTATACCAATACATTTTTTATGGTTCATTGTATGTTTTTCACTCACTTCTGGTTTTAGTAATGTTTTATTTCTTCACAATAACCATGATTTTACTTTCTAGTTACCTCCGCATTCAAATTAATTATAATTTGTACTTACAAAAAAACAATAAGTATAAAATTCGTTGTAATAAAAAAAATTAGAATGTCTGTATGCGGCCCTTGGGAAAATTTTAAGTCATCAATGCGGCCCGGGATGCTATTTGGGTTGGTCAGGCCTGCTCTAAACCCAGGTACCATTTTACGTAAATGATATTTTCTTAAAACATTGATTTTGTATTGAAAAGTTTTTCTTCGAAATAGTAATATGGTTTTGAAAAGAAAAGTTTATTGAAAGACAAAGAGTTAAAAAAAAAATTATAAAAAAAAAATTCAGTTTATTCTTAAAAACATACACATTCTTGAAAACATCAGGCGTCGAAAGACATCGCCTTTTCGGCGGTTGGCTGGCAAATGAGTTCTGTCTTTGCGATTTCCCTTTCACCCTTGATAACTAAACATTCGTCCACGCGACGACGCCCTTCTACGAAAAAGTCAAGTGCACTTACTTCCCTGCGCCCCGCACCCGCCAGGCTTTGTTTACGGAATAGTGATCTATTGTTAAATGGCTCTTACATTCATTCCTAATAAACCAAACTTAAGTGTAATGTAACCAGTTACTATTTTTAATAAATACTTTTGATAATTTTCACGTTTTTAAATGCGTAGTCCGCCTGACGAATATTTAGTTGCTATGTATCTACAAATATAGTTTAGTTAGTTATCTTGGGTTAAAGAAATTTAAGATTTTATTTATCGTATATTGGGCTTGAAAATAAGTGGCAAAAAAACATTGCAACACGTAGGTACATGAGAAAAAAAAATCAAATTTAGTTTGTACGCGACACAGGATAGTTTGACGAATTGACTTTCAGTTGACGAAATTTTAAGGAAAAACTTTTTTTGTATTTGGTAGCATTTGGTCGTCATTTAAAAAAATATATTTATCGATTTAAGTTAAAAAGTTTTTTTTCTTCATTTTTTTAAAGAAAATATCTAAGACAAATATATGCTTAAGGCCTAGATCTCAAGCGTTCAAATCACAATGCGCTCGACCGCGTTCAGGGCTAGACGAGTATTCATTCACGCTCATTTATTTTTTAGAATGTATGTTGGATTTTTTTCGTTTTATAGAATGCATATTGATTTTTTTTAACTCCTTACCTTTCGATAACTTTTTTCTTTTCAAAACCAAAGAATTAATTCGAAAAAAAAATTCAATACAAAAACGATGTTTAAAGAAAAAAATCTATAACGTAAAATATTACCTGGATTTAAAGAAAATTAAGCTGTCTTATCGAATACTGGGCCTTAAAGGGGAAGGAAAATCTAAATGAAAGTGTTCGTAACTGAAATAGTGTAAAAAATCCAGTTACGACAATCAGTCGGGAGAGCAGCGACCGTATATGTATTTTTATATTTTATTGTTTTACGAAGATAAGACTCCTAAAGCCAGACAATTTTATCAAAATAGTACATACTCTATTTCTAATAACTTCATTGTGTCTTGTTCGCAACCAGATAGTGCATATGGTACCGCGTCGGCGTGGTAACTCCATCATTTATCACAATAAAGGTGATCGGTCCTGCGCTCCATATTTTTGGATCTAGAGTGGAATGAATTTGATAGGATACAGATGACGTAAGAGGAAGAGCTCAGGTTGAGGAAATGTAGTGTCTGGAAGAGGAGAATTGCGAGAATGGCTAGGGCAGGGCACGCGGGATTGCGGGGCAGCGCTGATGCGTACTCTCGTGTTCTCGAAGGTAGAGCGAGAGGTAGCGGGGTATTGTGGGATAGATAGCGCGCGAGACATCGCGGTATTGCAAACTGGCTACTCACGTTTGGCTCACTTTGCACCACACGATGCTGGACGCGCAGGGCTCCTTGCCCGCCTTCTTGGAGAAGTCCCACACGACGTAGGACTGCTCCACCACGGGGATGGCCAGCAGGCCGGTGTCGCTCTCGTGGGCGGTGGGCGGCGGGTAGTGGCGCAGCAGGGTCCACTGCAGCGTGTATTGCTTGGCGAAGGAGCGGTCCACCAGCGCTCGGTACATGGCTCCCTTGGAGAAGGGACAGCCGCCGCCGATGATGATGGAGGTCAGCTTGATGGGCTGCTCCAGCAGCGTGTCGATCAGCGCGCCCTGCAGACCCACGCGCATCCACCGAGACAACTTGTCCGAGCACGAGAGCGAGGCCGTGGGATCTCCCCTTCCCGGCTTCAGTCGCACGTGGCCCAAAATCACATTTTCGTTCGGGTTTTCTTCGGACACGCTCTTAGCTCCCGTCATGTATATACTGCCACCGTCGTTCGTTTTCATTTTCTTGGCACCCGTCTTCGGCTCTTCGCTGGCCTGTTGGAGAGTTCCGACTTCTTCCATCGCCTGCGGATGGAAGCTTGCGTAGATCTCGGCGGGACCGACGTTTTCGATTATTGAAGCGTCTCCGCACGGAGTCTGGGACGAGAAGAAGTGGAATTTGACATTCTTCTTGAGAGCGCATTTGTGTTCAGCGTTCAGGACGAAGATGGATGCTTTAGATTGAAAAGCGAAATCTATTTGTTCGTAGAGGTATCGAAGGAAGCCGCGGCGAGCCATGACTTCGGCGTGACTATCATTCAGTATATCTCCATCGGGGCTGAGTTTTCCCCTGCCGATGCACTTGGAGCCGGTTCCCAGAGACACGATCTCGAGTTTAATTGGCCTGGAATCGGAAGAAGACTTCACTATGCAGCTGAGGACAGTCCACTCTGTAGACGAGTTCGGTTTTCCAGTTTTAGGCAGACCTCTATAAAATTCGTAGCAAAAGTTCGTAACACTTTCTGCAAAATTGCGATTTTCCAGAGCCATTGTAAAAGTTTTAAAGTGCGCTCTGACGTTTAAAACCCGATGGATTCTATTTACAACTGGACTGCAAAATATGCTCGAGTCAAAACATCGTCCTGATGCTTAATAATAGTATACTTTTAGCAGACGAACCTAAAAGCGATGGCACGTCCTACGCCCTAGAGGTGACAGCAGAAACTGGCTGACAGTCGAGAATAAACAGTCACAGATTACATTGTAAATATATTAATATGTTTTGAAATTTTCTATGGAAAATATACCTTCAAGGTAGAGTATTGTCTATTGTTTCCCGTTTGGCCATCGTGTTCTCTAGTGAAAAAATCATTACTAAACCAGAAACCGTACTTTAATACCTAAAAATAAGAGAAAAGAAGATCCTTCGCCATGTGCATTCGTGCGAGCTTTCTCCATATACCTACTAGAACTAGAGTAAAAATATATATATGATGGAGCCTACCGCATTCAACAAAACACAACAGCCATATTTTAAAAGTATAATACATTATTGTTTATGACAAGCTGTCAAAACAAGATCCTTTGCAAAATGTCAACAAAAAATATACCAGTAGACAGACTTATCCGGAGAATTTCTGCATGCGGCAGTGTCGCATTTCTCATGTAGAACTATTTTACCAACCATAAATTATAAAACTGTACAATTCTTGTAGTTCCGATGAAAAACGTTGTAATCTGGACTCTGAAAGCTCCCGCCACATTCCCAAGCCCGGTATAGAAACTCGTGGTTTCCATTCGGACCCACTTATTCATAAACTTTTTTAAATCTTACATCGGTATTTAATAATGCAAAGTTTTTCAAGTTGAAAATTTATTTAAAGAAATAAATATTTATTTTGTTTTCTCACCTCTTTGAATATTTTTGTTATATAACTAATTGTTAAATATATATATACATAATATATAAAATATATATATAAAAGGTCATTAAATTCTAAATATGAATGTATAACTTATTGAAAAAATATGTAATATGAATCGATTTTTTTTGCACAAACCTGAAGGAATCCCTATCATACTGTCCAAAATGTATCTGGTACTTTTATGAATCATGACATCAGATCCGGTATTTCTCACTAGAGTACCGAAAGCCGACAAATTGGGTTTTGGTAGCCGAAGGGTTACGAATCCTATCGGTTCGTTTCTGAAAGTATTTACAGATCAATCTCCATCCGGGTTTACTATACAAAACTTCACATTATTCGATTCCTGCTATATGAACACAATTTAAAAAAATGGAGATATTTCACTTAAAGGTTGAAATAAAATTTTACTCTCCTTCCAAAAGAAACTACTTACTTTGCAAATCAAACCGATTACATGTAAAATAATAAGCAGTTCAACCTATGGTTTATTCTTAGATCAATCAGTAAAGAGTATTTATTTTAGGGAAAAAAGCATTTTATTTTTATATGGTTACATTTATTAACTTGAAATATTCTCTTTTGTTTATATGATTCGATGTTGAACAATGCGTTATTGCAGCAGAAATTCAATTTTACCACATTATAACTTTTGGTAAGATATCATCAGGATTTCCACAAATAAGTACTTGGGGCATAAAGAGCTCATCAACATTGCAGGAGTGAGGACAATCTGAAATAAAGAATTAAAGCTTTTGTATGAATTAAGATGGATCACATATCACACCATGTGCTTTATTTACTTTTCTAAATTTTAGTTTGTATAGTACGGGCATGTTGTTGTCAATAGGTTAAAGCAGTTGAAGTATCTACATATGCAAAATCAGTAGCAAATTTAGACTATTAAGTGGCATTATATTATTCAAATCATTCATCCGGTCAGATAACTCAGAAAAAAATCCGATTTTACATTTATCAGGATTTTTTGAAGCTTACACCTAAAATTCTATTGTAATTTTTTTTTTATCATTTTAGCATTCAATATCTTTTATACTATGATTAAAACTTTATTTTATGACTATGGAAGCTAAGAGTAATACTGGCGAAATATTATTAATAAAATGTTTATTACAATATGTCCCCTATATTCCCTATACTATATGCTGGTTGAATCTATAGTAATAAACATTTTAGCCATAGTTTATAAACATTTTTATAGACATCTCAACATAGATAAAAAAAAAGTCTATCGAGATGGGAATATAGAATTCAATCTATTTACAGGGCTTATAACCTGTTTTCAAATCCCAAAATCAGTTTTAAATATTTATTGATCAATTAACATTTCTCATGCCTGTAGACCGTATCACCATCACCTAAACTCGAGTTAACAAATATTGAAAATAAGGTATTAAATTTATTTTTAAAATATACTATTTGAGCATTAAAACAACATTTTTATCAATGAAAAATTATTTTTATTAAATCTTTAAAATTGACACACAGATGAAAGACATAACTTTAGCGTCTCAATTCAGAGACCAAGTCAAAGTGCGCTAAATATTTTATTGATTTTATATAATATTAATAAAAAGTACGTTGTGGCTGCAACAGGGCTGGCTCATTTTGTCGCGGGACCAAAAAACTGACCAGGGGCTAAAAAAAGTAACATAAGTAAATTATTCTTATTCTAATCTTATTGTTTTTTTGTAATTTTTCTAGTAAAATTTTCAATACTTTATCAAAGCTCACCAAATTTGCTACTTCAATTTCGATCAGATGACCAGAGATGTAAACCATTCCTGGTGAACTGCTGGATGTTTGACTTTAAAAAACTATTTTCAGCTTAAGCTACTGTTACTGGCACTGTCCATAATATTTGAAGGCAAACAATAAATGTTTATTTGAAAAAATTATTAGCGTATTTCACCATACATAAATCAATAGGTTTTTTTGCATTATCAATAGGAACATCTTGATTTCTTACAAGTCCTGCACTGGTAATATACATAAAAATATGAAATAAATCTTTCAAATATTAGAATAAATATTTCTTTCCCATAAACTTAAAAACCTAGTAAATTTTAAGGACGTTTACACATTAAGACAGGCGCAGGTAGCGTAGTTGGGTAGACGCTCGACTACGAAACTGGCATCGCGGGTTCGATTCAGACAGATTTATTTTCAATTGGTCTGGGTGTTTGTGATGTATTTTTCACAATTACCTTCCCTATCCTTACTAACCTACCTGCAGACGAGCATCTAAAATAGACACTTTGCGGGTTATTCCTTTTTTAAATAAAACAAGAAGATTTGTTAGCGCAAATGTATGGATTTACTTAATATGTTCTGTGCGTTGAAATGGCTCCCTTGTCCATACAAATATTGGAACACTTAGGGAGCGAATATGGAAAAAGAAGAAAGTCTTGATTATACATGAAAATCAGATAAAATAATAGAATGGATTGGCTGAAATACATTGTGAGACACTTAATAAAATTGACTTACCCGACTTGGGATCATTACCGCACGGTGTACTGGATGTAAGTATTTCCAAGTCACGGGTTAATTTTTCTTGATTTAACAACTCTTGCTTCAAAAGTAAATAATTCTTATGCAATTCCTTGTTGTCATCATCTGTTAAATGTGACCTCTAAAATAACACAACGAAAATTGGTGAAGAGTATAAAAGAGAAAATGTAGCAAAGCTAAATAAATGTTGCATTCAATACCGTAAATAAATAGAAAGAACATGTGACTCGAGTTTTGGTACATGACTGAAAACTACACAATATTTTATTTTTCTCAATATTCTATCATTGAAAATATTACCTTTTCTATTTCTGCAAGGCTCTTTTTGATTTTCATAATATTCGCCTCATTTTTTTCAGAAATTCCAATTATTTCATTCAGCTTATCGAGCAATTCATTATCGTGAGCGTTCATTTTGATTCGTGAAGAGCTAATCGAGAGTTGATGTGAAGAAAAAACGGAGACTGATTGTTATCACTGAAAAACAGGCTGAAAAAATAGAATACATAAAATTTGAGAGCTAATATTGTATATTATACAGGAGTGGCAAAATGATCTGATGGTTTTAAAGAAAAAACAACACAAAAAATAAAAAGTGATGTAAAATGTTTTATTGTTTATTACAGAAGGGTTGTCATGTAAATAATTGAAAATAACATCAGAACAACCAATTTTATCCGTTTAAAATCTGAGGATAATGTACTTTAAATGATGACCATCTTTGCCAAGCATTCTTCCAGTCTTGCACTGAAACTGATCAGATACCTTCTCTAACATTGCAGGAGACAGGTTTTCAAGTTTCAAGACAGACAAGATTTCTTGGCTCATGGCTTCTTTCAGCTCGTCCAGCTCTGATACGTGCCTATCACCACTGCCCTCCACCACCTACTTGCTCAACAATACGGGAGCTAAAACCATCAGATCATTTAGCAGGTCCATGTACAACTACCTAAAGATGAACCTTGATAACATATTCAAATAAAAGCATATTTTGGGAAAACGTATCTAAGAATACTCACATAAAGGTACATTAAATTCTTTACAAAGTAGAACTCTTCTTTTTGGAGTGGCGTCCAACAGTGTCGAAGAGCAACTGCCTGTGTCTGGGAATAACAAATTATTCCAACTCTTGAATTAGATTTGAATTGCAAAAACACGCTATCCGTGTAAAGTAATACATTCAAAACATTTTTCTTTATTCGAAATGATTTGACTGTAAAAGCGAATTGACCATGACACAAAAAATATAACAAAATATTATTGTTAGGGACAGAAATAGAAAAAAAACAAGAAAATCCTCTTTATGACTAAAGTACTAAATTTTAGACTAAGTTATTGTTCCCACAGAACATGGTATTTTAATACTTAAAATTGATTTTTTTTACTCTTTTATGCACTCAATGGTGCATATGGCACTACATTGAATGATGCGACTTTGTAATAAATCTTACAAAGGCAACAAGTTTTTATGCTTCAGATACCAGTCCAGGGTATTAGTATGGTATCAAACATGGTAGCTGATCACGCCCACCACTACTAAATAGACACATTATTAATGAATGCAGGATAATTTAAATTATAATATTTATAGCTTATACTTTTGCATCTGTTTATTTTCTCCTAGAAGTGGACATGCCATGCAATAACTAAAATTTTGAATCAGTCTTTTCACTTCTGGAATTTATTGTGATTGATAAAACGTTACAGCAGTAGCGGACGAAGAGTATTGTTTAGAAGGGAAGTCATATAGTCTATATGAAAACAATCATAAAAGCACATCAAACCAATACTACGATTTAGCCCAAGAAACTTAAGTGTTTCGTAATAAAGCTCTATAACATGGGTGGCCAACATTTTTAGTAGCCGGGCCAAATTTTAGAAATGAGATTTCCTACCGGGCCGTAAAACAAAATTTATTTTATTATTCAAAGCAAACAATATAAATACACACTATATATATATATATATATATATATATATATATATATATATATATATATATATATATATATATATAAATGTATTGGGTTGATGCAAAAGTAATGACCGTTTTTTATGATCCCAGGTAAAAATTTTTTTTTTCATAAATTATGAATAGTATCTTCTTTTTTTATGATTCCATTGTATAAAGGATGCTTTCCCTCTACTTTCTATTCAGTTTTGGCCTGGCCAGAGTACAGTAATAACCCGTTGTATTTTTTCAAAATGTCGTTCGATAAAGTGCATTTACGTCATTGTTTACTTTATGAATTCCGTAAAGACAATACCGCGAGTGTGGCAACCAAAAACATTTGTGAAGTGTACGGAGCAGATGTCATCAAAGTTCGACAGGTACGAAGATGGTTTGCAAAATTCCGATCTGGAGATTTTTCACTCATTGATAAACCACGTACCGGGCGGCCATTGAAGTCTGATGAAGACGAATTAAAAGTCATAATTGACACCAATCCACGTCTAACCATCAGGGAGATTGTGTCAATGATGGGAGTCAACCAAACAATCGCATTAAGACATTTGAAGCGTATGGAAATGGTTTCGCGGTACGAGGTTTGGATACCTCATCAATTGTCGGCTGCCAATTTATTGGATCGTGTTTCAACGCGCGTTGTTTTGAGTGCGAGACAAAAACATGAACCTTTTTTGCATCGTTTGGTGACGAGAGATGAAAAATGGGTCGTGTACAACAACGTGACAAGAAAAAGACATTGGACTATACCTGGACAAGCCCCATTAACAACTTCGAAGGCCGAAATCCATAAAAAAAGTTATACTTTGTGTTTGGTGGAATAATAAGGGTATTGTGTAATTTGAACTCTTGGAACACGATAAGACAAGTACAGCAGAACGATATTGTCAGCATTTATCCAAATTGAACATGGTCCTTCAAAAGGATAGACCAGAATTGGTAAACAGAAAAGGGGCAGTGTTTCATCACGACAAAGCGCGACCACATGTGGCTATGATGACCCAACACAAGCTAAATGAGTTAAATTGGGATGTTATCAAGCATCCACTGTATTCTCCAGATCTTGCTCTTTCTGAACAGCAGGTAAAAACATCCCTTACTTCATTTTTCGCATCAAAATCCACGGAATTTTATACTACTGGTATTAATAAGTTGATAGAAAGATGGGAGAAGGTTATAAGAACTGATGGAACTTATACAATTTATTAAATAAATAATACACAAGAAAAAAAAAAATTAAAAAAATGAATGTAAAAAACGGTCAAAACTTTTGCATTAACCCAATATATATATATATATATATATATATATATATATATATATATATATATATATATATATATATATATATATATATATATATACATATATATATATATATATATATATATATATATATAATATTCGAAAGAAATAGGTACCTAAATAGGCAATTTTAAGAGTCATTTGAAAAGAGCAATCTACAAAAAGAATGGCAATGTTGGGTGCCACAAGAATTAACGCAAAGATTTTATTGACCGAATTACTATTAGTGAAATATTGCTGAAACGCAACAAAATCGTACCATTTTTGAAGCAAATCATTAAAGACCATAACAAAGTGGGTGAAATACCAGAATATAACATGCATGTGATCATGGTCAAATTCTGGTGACCCTCCAACGACTTCAAAGCCTGGATTATCGACAAACAATGTTATTTGTGTTGACAAACAATGTTTGTCAACACAAATAAATGTTGGTGGGATTGGAAGGGAGTTGTCCATTATGAGTTGTTGTAACCTGGCAAAACCATCAATCCATCATGACAATGCCCGGCCAAACACATCTTTGATGACTCTGAACTAATTGATGGTACTTGGTTGGAAAGTTTTGATGCATCCACCATATAGTCCGGATCTTGCACTGTCTTATTACTATTTGTTTCTGTCTCTGTAAAAATCTCTTGATGGTATAAAATTGGTCGACCGAAGAGCCGTTGAAAATCACTTGGCCAGGTTTTTCCAAGATAAACCACAGAAGTTCTATTCCGATAGAATTATGAAGTTACCCGAAAAATGGCAAAAGGTCATTGTAATAGTGGTCAATACATACTTGATGAAATTTGATTTTCAATAAAGAAAATTTTATTTCAGAGATGTACCAAAAAACCGCAGAGACTTTTTATATGACCCAATATTAACATTCACATGTAGAAATATTTACAAAAATAATTATACTTAGAAATTTAATACTTAAAAAAAACTTTTAAGTTTTGGCTAACACATTATTGTAATCAAATCGTAGAATTCCACCCAAACGTACAAATATTGGAAAATCAACACGTCACGCAAAAATAAAAAGGATTTCACGATCAACAGAAACAGACGAGCAATGAGAGGAAATACTGGCAACCGAACGACTTCGAATTGCTCAAGCCCGATCATCAGAAATAGACGGGCAGCGAGAGGGGAGACTGACAACTGAACGACTTCGAATTGCTCAAGCCCGACCATCAGAAACAGGCGAGCAACGAGAGGAAAGACTGACAACCAAACGACTTTGAATTGCTTAAGCCTGATCATCAGAAACAGACGAGCAACGAGTGGAAAAACTGACAACCGAATGACTTCGAATTGCTCAAGCCTGACCATCAGAAACAGGCGAGCTACGAGAGGAAAGACTGACAACCAAACGACTTCGAATTGCTCAAGCCTGATCATCAGAAACAGATGAGCAACAAGAGAAAAGACTGACAACCGAACGACTTCGGATTGCTCAAGCCTGATCATCAGAAACAGACGAGCAACGAGTGGAAAGACTGACAACCGAATGACTTCGAATTGCTCAAGCCTGACCACCAGAAACAGGCTAGCAACGAGTGGAAAGACTGACAACCGAACGACTTCAAATTGCTCAATCCCGATGATCAGAAACAGACGTGCAACGAGAGGAAAGACTAACAAATAATCGAGTTCGCAGTACTCAATCTAGACAAACAATACACGCAGATTTAATGCGCACTACTTTTCATTGCAATAATAATAATTATAATTATAGTAGTCATCCAAGTGTTATTGATATTGGAAAAATGGATAAATTATGCATGTATTGCAATGCTTACAAATTAAAAAATGAAACACCAGGAATATGCTGCGCGGGTGGAAAAGTAAAATTACCAAAATTTCATACACCACCGGAACCATTATCAACGTTGGTGTCCGGTAACATAACCAAATCAAGACATTTCTTGGCTAACTTACGCAAACACAACTCCTGTTTTCAAATGACATCGTTCGGAGCAACAAATATAGTGTGTGAAAACTACATGCCGACATTTAAAGTGCAAGGGCAAATATATCATCGTGCAGGATCACTACTGCCACTTCCGTAACATAGATTATAAATTTCTACAAGTTTATTTCATGGGAAATACTGACGAACAAATTGATCAACGCTGAAAAATCAATACAGGCACTAAACAAGAAATTGTCGCTTCATTACAAACTTTATTAGATCAACATAATGAATTAATTCGATTGTTCAGAACTGTCCTTGAACAAATGCCAAATGATGACTATAAAGTTGTAGTGAGAGCAGAAAAAACGCCTAAACACCAACACGAAAGACCATATAATGCACCAACAATTGATAAAGTGGCGATAGTAATAGTTGACGAAGAATTTAACTTGTGTGATATAATTCTACATCGAAAAAATGGTGAACTAATAAATAAGTTAAATAATGATTGTAAAATGTCTCCTCAGCACAGTAAAATCCATTAAGGACATTATTTAATTATTTTATCATGTTTATAATGAAATAAATAAATAATAGCACATCTGGAAATGGTTTTGTTTTCTTGATTATTCAGTAGCCTTGATTTAACAAAGAACTGTAGCTCGTCCAATGTCATTTGTTGTTGTCTATTTTTAAAAAATGGGTTCAGTGAGTGACGCCACTCACAGGGAGAATGAAATATTAAAACATTTGCTCAACATCATAATATGCCGAATATTGAATAAAGAGGTTTTACTTTATAAAATATCACAAAGAATTCCTTGTAAATCTAGAAAAATTAGTATCAATATAATAGTAATAATAGCAATAATTAAAGTGTGATATGCCCACGGTTTACTGCTAACCGAGGAGATAATGATCTAAATAAAACAATGTAGTCTTTTCAGACTTACCCAAACACACTTTCGGTTGATAATCTTACAGAGCTGCTAATAAAATGGCCAAAAGATTCAGAAATACTCAAGTGTAGTCTAATGCTATAACTTAAATTTGTCCAATCATCGTTTTATTTATATATTTAAATATATTACACTTAAAATTTGCTGATGTTTGTAATTCAATATGCTCTGAAATTTCCAAAGATAACTATCTGTTTTTTGTCATTTAAAATTGGAATATTTTTCTTAAGTAGCTAACATTTTTTGAAAGATTTAGTTGGCACAGATAATTTCTTAACTGAACTAAAAATCACAAGTTAGATATCAGAAATTTTCAGTGTTAAATATCAAATTATACACAATCAGCAACATCGTATAAAATTATCTACAGCAAAACATTAAAAGTGGAGTATAGAAATATTGAGTGTCTTATTTCAAATGGTTCTTAATTATTATTTATATTAAAAGTATCATTATTATTACTGCATATTATAGTGACAATATGCGGCGATGAATTATACATGATTTCATACCTTAACCATGTATGCTGTCAAGTGGGTCACAATAACAAAAATATTTATAGAAGATGACTTAATAATGTATAGAAAATTTCTTTATTGATTACTTATTGACCTCATGCATTTTCGCAGAAAGCAACTTATGATATTAGCTGATAACACAATTCCTGTACTGCTCAAGCTGCCAGATTATGGAATGAATTACTTCTTCGTGTGAAAAATGTGCCTTCTCTGTACACCTTGAAATGTCTGAAACATCTATTCTTGGAGCCTTTATACAACTCCTTAGTTACCCCTTGTGCCTTCCCCGTCGTCATCAACATAGCACAATTTAACAATTCAATCATTCACGCTGTAACTCCTTTTTAATTTGTGTTTGTTCTTCTTATCTATACAAATATTATTTGTCTGCCAATTTCAAACAGCTACCTTGACCACTATTACCGATTATTTCATGTCGGTTGGAAGATATTGCTTCACAATGTGATTTGGTTGTGTTTGCATACAAGTCTCGCAACAATAAAAGTAAGAGACTCCCCTATAGAATCTTAGTGTTAGTCGAGTTGGAATGTCTCACAGGTTGGCATTTAGGTGAATGATATTGCAAGTTTTAATAAAATCACTTTTTATTATTCAGGCTTAAAACGGAAAAGGAATAGATTTGTAGACTATAATAAACAGATTTAATTAACTAGAACCCCCTCCACTTTGTAAGACTGTTTTAAATACGGTATTAAAAGGAATGGTCTAAAATAAGATATTTTAGAACAATCACTTGGCAAAAATTAAACTTTTGACAGAAAACTTACCAATTATTGCAGTATTTTAAAAAGACAAAATAAGAGATGGATTTTTCAAATGAGATTAGTTTTTTTCAGAATAATTGGGATTTAGTTAACACATTCTGTGCATCATATTACAGCCACGCATTAAACCCGGGAGTCGTGTTGGGTAAAGATGAGGATTCTTAGCCGGTTTATAAGTACCCATTTCTACACCTAAACCGTCATTGACCAAAAAAGGATCTTCTTTGTGTATGGCGGGTATGATTGGCATTATCCATTACGAGTTATACAGTGACCAACTAGTCATCAAAACATTTAGTTTTGGTTTAAAATCAAAGCTGAATTTTGATTGTTCACCAAAACTGAATATTTTGATGACCACACGTGGCACGGATCATGCAAGAAAAAATCAGGGAGCTTGACTTTGAAGTTTTGCTGCATCCACCATATTCCTCCGATATTGCATCCTCTGACTACCACCTATTCCGATCTTTGGATTATTCGCTTAAAAATAAGATTTTTAATTCGTCTAACAGTGTGAAAATTAACTTAAGTCATTCTGGGAAACATCTAAGAAACATTGCTGTAGATATAATTATTATTGCCAATTTGCCAGAGGAAGACAATGTTTTCTACCTCTACATTGTGCCAAACTTGCTATCTGCCATTTTTTTGTGAAATTAAGTTATCTGTGCAGTTTGATCAGATCCGAAATATACATACACACGGTGCCATCAATATAATAATAAAGTCAGCTTTTTTAATAAAATAAAACACTGTAAATTACGATAATGTGGTTAACCTTTCCCTTACAGTGCTAAAAACTTCCGCGTCCAACGGTGATATGTATTTTGTACACCTTATGAAAATGATATTTAAAAACAAGAATAGTGTGGATATTCCTAATTGCTGCTTTTATACACCATAGTTGAACATGAAGTGTTTAAATTTTGTAATGTAAATAAATTTGGTAAGTATCTGCAAACGAGAAAAAAAATACATCGCAAGTAGCCACCATAGCGGCACAACCACCCTGAGAGACTACTTGCGCGCTACTAAAAGGATATCGATGCAAAAGTATGAAGCCACATGCGCATGTACGTAAAGTACGGCACGCACGCACGCACACACTAAGAAACGTTTGTGTATTGGTGATTCTATGCCTGATTTTTAACAATTTATTTATTTCCATCGCTACAAATGAATAACTTTATATTATAATACTTTTATGAAATACGTAATTGTATTACGGAAGAATACAAAAATTCTGAGCTAGAATATTTTATATTGATATTCTCATTTTTAAAGTCAAGTTGTAGTAAATGTAATCAAGTAAATGTTAAGTCAAGTGTAAACCGGCAGGGCAAGGCACTTTTACTGAGGTTATCTCATTATTCACCAAAAAATGAAAATACGACCTTGGTAAAAGTGCCTTAGTTTTTGAGATATTTCCACTTTTATGAATTTTCCGAAGCGTCTTATATATAAAACATGAAAAATTGAAAAAGGCACTCAAAAAAACTGATCTAAGGCGTAGATGTTGGGGAAATTCATAAAAGCGGAAATATCTGGAAAACTAAAGCACTTTTAGTAAGGTCATATTTTCATTTTTTGGTGAATCATAAGCTGGCCTAACACCCCTTGAAAGGAAAACGTTGGGTTTTGGGACAACCTGTATATGAGAAAGCTTATGCATTTTTTTTTTTACTGTAGAAATCTGATAATTAAAGAAGTGAAGTTAAATAGTACAAAAAAGCAGAAAGTAACAAATTATTATAATGACACTGATTGGTTGATTATTAATGATACAGTAATTTTATCCAATCAAGATCTGCGATCTATCATTTACACTACCCAATAATAACGGTGGCCATGTCAAATGTGTTTATATGTTAGAGGCAAGATTGTACTTTAAAGTTTAAAAAAATAGGGTATTATTTATTATATTTATTTATTACAATAAAATACCTGCATAGTACAAAACAAAATAAAATTGATTTCTAAAATTTTATAATATTTATAGTTTGCGTTAGCAACATCAAATCTCTTTACATTTAACATAAGGTAGATACAATATTGTTTTACTTGATTTTCAACAGTCATAATAAAAATAAATAAGTTTTACTAAAAGTACTACAAAATATTACGTTCCTATTGTCTAGTGATTATAATTTAATTGCACAATTCCAATATTTTTCAGCAAGTATTTTTTTATTGATTTTATAATTTTTTTTATTTGCTCGTTTGGAAATAGGAATCAAATGTGACCAAATGGGATATATGTAAATAAGAAACTGTGGCTAAGAGTCCACTGCGCTAAATATATGACCACATCCCAACAGTAACCTATGTCGTGGTAATAAAATAAAAAAAGAATCAAGATATCACAAAAACTATATTACAAAAAAACTATATTATAAAATTAGCATTTTTGAGATAACTATTATAAATTTGATATACAATATGTATAAAGATAAAGATTTAATAAACAGTAGCGAGCAGTGAAAAGGCCACACATAAAATTTTCAGGTAAAATGGTGATTTTGCAAGAGAGGGTGGATTTAGGAGGGTTTTTTTTTTATTTTAAATAAAATTATTTTTTTGCACATTAACGAATTTTTGACTTTTTATCTGCTTTTACCTGTCCCCTGATCTGTGCTGATATTTCTCTAAAAAAAAACCATCCCACTGATTTGACCGATAAGAAATTATCTTATCGGTCAAATCTTATCGGTTAATCTATAACTTTTGTACATATCTTAAGTCTGTACGAAATAATTGAAGAAAAACTAGACTTTTTTAAGTGTGGCATTTTCACTGCTCGCTACTGTACATATTATAAATTTATTATTTTTGATTAAATAGTCTAATTTGGTTAAACCAATGATAAAAGCGGCAAGTTAACAGCTATAAGAAAATAATTTTGTAAAAAAAAAATATAAGAGAAAATACTTAATGATGCAAATATTTAATGCCATTAAGAGCTCATTTATTGGAAATATGATACAAATAATTTTCAGAAAAATTACTGTTCAAAATAAGAAATTTTTGACTTTCAGTAAACTCATTTAAGTTTTCTGCTCGGCCAAAAAATTTTTAGTTGGCATTATTGAAAACTTTTTAAAAGTGCCATAAAAGATTTAAGTCATATGTATAAACAATTTGCTGTATTTTTATAACTTCTTTTGTATTCCTATTTGTCGACAGACATGGACTAGAGAAGAACAGTTCTTTAAAGACTGGTTAGGTGTTCTCGCAGTTTTGTTTGACAAACTAAACATTTTTTTCATTTACTGCATATATTTGTTAACAGTAACTCATTCACTAATCAATCAAAAAGAAATCCTAGATTTGCGAGCATGATTACTAACCAGAAAAATATGAAAATTTTGTTAGTTCCATCGTACTCATTATAACTACGCTCTGCTGTACAAGAAAAAAAAATTACATGCAGTGCTTACACAATTAAAAAAAAAATTGTTGCATATTATATAGTATTTGCATTTTTTTTTATATTTTATAGTTTTAGTAACAAAGGTTCAATAAAATTTAATCCCCGACTTAAATGTCAAAAAGGAACACAAATCTACTGAATGAAATCACCACAACACAAATATTTCAATAAAATCCTTTTCTTTTGACTTGTTGATCATAAACTTAGTTACCGATATACATTATATACCCTTATAAAATGCCTTCTTAATTATATACCATGTAAGATGCTATGAGGTAACATCCATTATCTATCATTGTCATCCATCCATCAGGATGACAAATGACTCAGTATCGCTAGCTAGGTAGCTAATGGTGCGAGTTGATTTTCTTGTGCAGTCTCAAGTAGCGAGGGTGCGTGCCGGTATAATCACATTGCTCGCACTTGTTTGCCTTGTGCCCGGAGTGGATGATTTTGTGCATATCCAAGTAATACATTCGGCGGGATGAAAAGTCACATTGGTCACACTGGAAAACATCCGCCAGGTGTGACTTCTTATGTTTGTCCATTTTGTCGAAGGATTCGGTTACAAACATGCATTGCGAGCAGGAGTACTGTTTATTAGTTATGTGGCTGGCTTTATGCTGCTTGAATTGTCGAAGGACTTTAGTAGTGTAATCGCAAAAAGGACAAGAATACAAGCTCTTGCCTTTGTTATGGGTATAGGTATGTCTCCTCAGACTATCTAGGTCGGAGGTGCGGAATTTGCAAACCGTACAGTGCTGCACTTTATTCCCTAGTGTATGCAGCTCGCGGTGTTCCTCCAAACTGACAATATTTGGAAAGGGCTTCATGCATTCCGTACACAAGTACTCTTTTAATTTAGTAGCACAGAGTTTATGGCTCTTGTAAGTTTTTATGTCTTTGACAGCCACTTCTTCCTTAATGGATGTCTCCAATATATCAATTTCAAAATTCTCAGACTCTATTCCATTTTTTTTTTTTAACACAATTTCTTTTTCAGGACTCGACTCCCTCGATGTATTAGGATTTGACAAGAATATTTCTGGAATTTCTGGAATCACAAGCTTTTTTTTGTTCATACACACGTTGCTGTTAAGAATAATCGGTGTGATAACTTCTTTTTTGACATTGTAGATCAAAGGATCTTGTTTTTGTTCAGTGGAAAACCAACTGAATGAACTTTCTGGAGATTTTGATGTTTTTTTAACAGTGAGAGGAGAATTTTTGACTGTCTTACGGCGGGAGTAAACCTTTACACTGTTAATAAGTTGTATAGAATCTTTGGAGTCATGGACATTTGCCGATGAGTTAGCAGCCTCAGCCACTGGACTGTCATAGCTAGAAGAACCAAGCTGTTCAAATTTTGCAATAGACGGTTTGATATCGGCTTCAAATAGGTTTTCATCAGATAGAAGTCTTTTCTTAATCCTTAAAATTGGTCTCAAATCTTCATCACTGACACTTGCCACTAACGGTACCTGGTCAGAGTCATCTATGTCCGGTTCAATCTGAAATATTAAATTAACCAAATGAACACCATTTTATTTTAAGAGTCATTTAACTTGCATTGCATTTCTAGTCAATACTTTACTTTTAAGCACTATATGCAATGCCTGTATAAACCTATACCTATCGCAAGGGCTGTTTCTTCGTAGTGGCAAACAAATCCTTTATTAGAGGAACAGCCCTTCGCTCACAATTCTGTATAGCTCATACACAACGACATAAATATAATTCTATATATCAATGAGACATCTATAATCAGGGCCGCACGTCCGTAAAATCATTATTAAATAAAAAAAGCCAATTAAATAACTTCAATGTATAATTAAGTTACAGAGGGAATTACAGGGTAGTATTTTTGTACGCAATTCTATTACCATAAACTCTTTACTTCAAGTGATATATGAATCTATAAAATAAGAAACTGAGACTACTACAAATCTAATTTCATGAAAGTACTGTTTTAAAAAAAAAAAATATATGAATTTTAAATACTATGAATAAAAATATTTTCATAATCAAATTTTTTGTCTTCTAATTTTGAAGATATATCATTTATTAGCAAAGAGTTATAATAAAATAAATATCAACAATACATACTTTAGGAAACAGCGAGTTGAAATAATGAATTTCTTATTTATTGATTCGGCAGCTAAACCGTAAGCTGCGCATCACATTTTTTGTCGTTTTCTATAGAAGTACCATCAACTGCACATAACATAACTCGTTTTTCAATTTTACAAACTTATATCAACACTATGGATATTTTTTTCCACTCAAATTTAGTTCGAGGTATGGATTAATTAGTTCTCTTTGATTTAGTGTCATAAAATATCAAAATTATTTTAATTTAGTGTCAACTTTATCATGAATACTTCCGGTCGTCCCGTGTTCGTCAATCGGTTCAGGCGATCATTATCATTAACTATTTTAATAATTTTTTTATTTATTACAAGTGATTGTGTAACAAGGTGTTTTGTGATATTTTTGCACTATTTATTTTCTTTGTTTATCGTGCTGTGCTTCAAATATTCAAAGTGTTTGTTATTGTTATAACTTGTATCGTCATAAATATGTCTGTCTCCACCTAATGAAAACTTATACGTCAATGACGATAATATCATGTTTTTGTAATGAACAACGATTCTGGAAGCAAAAATGGTAAAAACGACCAAGACTAAAAAGCGAAAAAAGGAAGAAAGTCAAACAATTTTGGTGTCCCACATGCAAAATGCATTTTTTCCCTGATCCCTGCTTGAAGGTTTTCACACAATTTTGAAATATTAATAATGTCCATTTTTTTTTTAAATATAAACTTTTATTTAAAATATTTTTTTCAATTTCATTTTAACTTACATTTATTTTTTAAAAAAAAAACAAAATGCGCATGCAACGAATAGACTGTACTACAGCCGCATCTTCTATACGGCCGCCAGGTTTTCTGCAGGAAGTCTGTTAATGTTAATGTTTTTGTGTAAATACACTATAAAAACATAATAAAATGAATTGTGTATTGTGATCTCTGTAATAGATATCCAAAAGACTTACTTAGACCGAAAGTTTTACATAATACAGCACAGGACGAAAAGGATGACACCGATAATTGATAATTGAGTATGTTTTGAATATTGAAAGCATTAACTTTGTGGATCATATTGATATATTATTTCGAGAAATAAAAATACTTTGTGTTCTGATCCACTCACATTTTTATTAACCAACTAGTTTCGGCAACAACCTGTTGCCCTCTTCAGTAATAAATAAAATGGTTAAATAAAATGGTAAAACAGTAATAAATGAAACCCTGAAGAGGGCAACAGGTTGTTGCCGAAACTAGTTGGTTAATAAAAATGTGAGTGGATCAGAACACAAAGTATTTTTATTTCTCGAAATAATATGATAATTGAGTAGCTCAGAGGTTGAGGTGTGGTAATATCTTTTCATTGAATTTAACATTTACTTAGTAAATACTAATATATTTTTTTAATATATTCATCACTACGGTATTTTGTATTCATGTTATAATTAAATCCATTCATCACTCAACATCGTTATCAAACACCATAATGATGTTGAGTGCATTGAAACACGTATCACAATAGATTTTAATAAGTGGAATTCAACAAATAAATTTTGAAATGAATTTCTCATATTTAAAATAATATAAAATTTTAAACACATAATCATTCAGTTTCGCCGCATACATAGAAAGGCAATTTGAAAATATATTTTAAAAAATGCTACTGCTTTTAAAAATTCTTCCTTCCAAAAATGAACAATACTCATCTGAATAGTTAAACTGTTATCTACTTATTTTGTAATTAAATAATGGATTTGAGAGTAGGTGGAATATTTATAAAGTTATGAGGTCCAAGATTTGGTTTCTTCAATTGGAAACAGCTTCATTACCATTTGAAGAACCAAAAAATTTCATTCCGGAAGCAATAATTGGGACCAATTCAGCTTTTTAATCTCTTTTTCTCTTTTTATCCAAATGGGCCAATTTACCTCTGAATATGTATAATTTCAAACAGGAAACAAAATGAGCAGATACGCAATAAAAAAAAAACATAAATAAAAAATTGCAAACATTAGTATAGACATGGAAAAGGGAATCAAATCTGAAAATTGAAATTTTATATTCAGTAACTTCTTACAATTTATCAAATTTTTCACTATATTAACATGGATAAGAGAGATTGTAGCAATATTATAATTTGATCGGTGACATAAGATGGATTTAGGATGTGCAAAGTGCTTTTATGAGTGGATGAGGCTGCACAGACCAAATTTTTGAACTACTAATGCAAACGGTGAAGTTTTTGGCTAAAAAACTGAAACTGTTCTGTGCTTTTGTGGATCTGCAAAAAGCGTATGAAAAGGTTGATAGAATGAAACCATGGAGTGTGCTGGACAAATACGGAATTATTAATTAATACAAGCAGTTGCTTCTCTCTACGAGAGAAATCGGAGTGTAAATGGCAAACACGTCTATTGGTTTCATGCTGTAAGCGGACGACGCCATGCTGCTAGCGAGCAGTGTGGAGGATTTGCAGCAAATAGTGTCAAGAATGTATGATGTATGTATGGAAAAAGAGCTGCCAAAGAATGAAAGCAAGTCAAAGATCATAGAATTTGAAAGAAAGATTTAACATCGTATACAGAAAAATTGATGCGCGGAACAAGTGCGAAAATTTTTATATCTTTGAGGCATGTTCTCAAGAGATAGAAAAGTGGATAAAGATATTGAGAGTAGGATGAATGCAGGGAATAGAATAAATGGTGCTTTAAATAGAGTGATTGAAAATAAAAATACGTCGTTGGAAACTAAACTAGCAGTTCACAAGACTGAAGAGTGCAAGTACCAATACCGATTTATGGAAGCGAAACATGGAATTGGCAAAAGAAGGATAAAAGCAAAGTGAATTGAATTGAAAATTGTTGTATGACAGAATTAAAAATGATAAAGATATATGGCTGAACTAGGGATAGTTGAAAAGATTAAGAAATTTTAAAGTCATTAATTTGTGAAATAATTTATTTGAATGTTATTAAGGAGATGTCTTGATGATTTTTTGCATCAAAACCATTATTTACCGATTTTCTCACACTTTTACAAAATCTACTGTAATTTAAAGTGTACTGATGCAGTCTTGACCCCCTTTTCCAATGTAGCGAGGATTATTTGCAAAACCAATATTCCGCACGTATAGTAAAAAATTTAAAGCAGCCACAAGAAATAATACCTTAAAATGTGCATTTAAAAAAGATGCACTTGAATTAAGTAGATCCGAATCAGAAGTTCCGTCTCCAAAATTCTCCGTCCAATCTATGGGTTCTTCCTTTATGTTAACACTGAAAATCAACAAAATTTATTATTATTATTGCATGCATTTAGGAAACGTTTAGAGCCAAACCACACCGTGTTTAGCTTCTGAACCATTTAAAAACTGAAGGAATAAAGAGAATAGAAATACAAAAGTAAAAACCTTTTTACCCCATTATTAAAACATTGTTGTTGGGAGGTTTTTTCATCAACCTCGACCCTAATTATAATCAGACAATCGGCCGCTCGACCCTCAGTATACTAATCCCAAGTAACAGCAAACCCAGTTCCCATCTGTACAATGTTTGCAGGCGTCTCTCGCGCTCTACCTAAAGTAAGCAAATAGAACGCTTGCAAGTGTCTCCCGCTCTCTACCAACAGCATGTAAGAGGCAATTTTAAGCGTTTCCCGCAAACAATGTGTTAACGCTTTATAGTTCCTTTATAGAATACTCCACCAAGCAACACATGTATTCATTCAAACTCTTATCCGCACCCCAATGGTGCATAGGGCACTGCATCATATAAACGCAATGTTATCTTGATCGTTAACAGATGAAGGAAAGGTGATCAGCCCTCCGCTTCAGTTACCAGTCCAGGAGTAATATTGAATAAATATTAGAGTAAAAAAATCACTTATTTATACTTTTTGACCCCCCTGGGAATCAAACCCAGGACCTCCAGAACGGTAGCCGAGCGTGCTGACCATTACATTACGGAAGCGGACAAAAATGTATGGAAAAGACAATTACTTGTAATCAATATAAAACTTAAGCTCAGATAATTGGTTATGGTAAGGTTGTTAAAGAAATGTGATTTAATGTGGGTGACATTAGATAACAAAGATGGAATGATGACAGAAAATAATTGGTGATATTTTTCTATTATAGTGACACCTATTCGCTACACAGCAAAGCTAGAAAAGAAATTAGACATTTAAGACGTGTTTTTTTGTATACGAGGTCGAAGGTAATCAAATTGCACAAAAATATGCACACCGTCGAAACATAAGGTTGTGTGAAACAAAGAAATACATGCACACCACTGCGACATTAAGTTTCTGAAATGCACAAATATGTGCACGCCCGTTGACAACGTGTTAAAACATAAAACACAGGCGATTGTTTAGTCACCTAGTTTATAGTTTGTTTGATGGAAATTAAGGTTGTTTTGACTGGTTTTTTGAACCAGTGTTATCAATTACATATTGGTAATGTGTAGGCTTGGCAGATTTCTCAAATGTTCAACCGGAACACCAGAAAGCCCCCAGCGTACAGTACAGTGAAATAAATGACATAGTAATTATCCTAAATAATCCTTCAGTTAATTATTTTAAGACTTTTTTGGCATCTACAATCAAATTTAACCTTAACTGAGACGTGAGGTGAACGGTCCAGGACACCGGACCGTCCCGATCAAACCAGGACGTCTTATATCAAGGCCTTATTGAAGCCTAGAGAAATATGCCCTACAAAATAAGCATATTGCGTCTTGTACTCTGCTGATCATTGCCAGCAAATTTAATGATTTGTATGGTCTCATAGCAGAGTTAGACTGAATTTATAATTTCATACTTAATACTTTATTAATGTTACACTAGAACTTTTTTTTAAACACTTAATGCAGTGGATACTCCAACAATATTGAAGGTAAAAAAGCTACAACTTACTTCTCCATGTTGTTTCAAAACTGTAAAAGCTACAGTGTTCCAAAAAATATCGTTGTGAAAATTAGATTCTAAACATTTATAATAGCCAACAGCATATAATAAAATTAATCTCATCAGAAATTGGATTACGAAAACAAAACTCAGATCGAACACTAAATAGCTCGGAACGGTTTTCAACAAAAGTCAGAGAAACGGAACGCTGTCATCGATAAGGTAGTTAGCACGCGCGCTTTTTTAGATTTCGTAATTATTTTCATTCGATTTCATGTTATGATATTTTGTCACCAGAATATGTTAAATATTTCACAAGATTTTGTTAAGTGTGACGTTGCGCTTCAGGGACTTCCAGGGTTATATAAAAAAATTCACTTATATATATATATATATATATATATATATATATATATATATATATATATATATATATATATATATATATATATATATATATATATATATATATATATATATATATATATATATATATATATATATATATATATATATATATATATATATATATATATATATATATATATATATATATATATATATATATATATATATATATATATATATATATATATATATATATATATATATATATATATATATATATATATATATATATATACTTTTACCCTCCCTTTTGAAAACGAATTACGAATACGTGCTGGTGGTCCTTCCCGGGACCACCAGCACGGTAGTAAACACGCTAACTATTACACCACGAAGGTGGACAAAATTCTACCAGTATATTATTGCATATCTGTATGATTAATTGTGGAACCTATAATGAGTAAATAAAACAAAAATACATAAAAACGGAAGTAGTTGCGTTTTTCGGCACAGCACATAAAAAAATGTTCTTTTTTGGTAAGCCTTAGTGGATCGTGTATGAAAACAGCCATCAGGCATATGAGGAATGATACCACAGGTCTTTGACTTGAGGTAAACAATGCTTCCACGGAATCAATATCTGGCTTTAAGTTATCAATAATGAAATTAAAAACTATTACCAAGCAACTTTCAAGCCTTAAATTGAAAGAAAACAATATTCGGATAATTTAATAATAATTTTGAATGTTGACAATATTTTATGTAAATATTTTTAGACCTCATGCTCATGGTACAGACGGAGCCGGAAAGCATATGGGAGCTTTATTTTTTTCTGTATTGTCTCTGGTACATCACGTTCCGTTTCTCGATGACGAGGACTACTAATTGGTTAATATTACACCTCTCTTTCACATTTATGACACAAACATCAACACTAAATCCCCTGGTATGTTAAAATTCATACGTGAACGTGATGGACCAGAGACAATTCAGAAAAAAATTACAGCCGCCACATGCATTTCGGCTCCGTCGGTACCAAGAATTGCAAATATTTGGAACAAACCGTCACTTACACCATACCAAGAGCTATTAGTTTATGAAAGTGTCCAAATAAAGATTTTTATTTATTTTATCATACAGATTCTCTTAGTATTTATAACAATAAAAATATTTCATTTTCGGGAAACGCCCGTGTACTAGCAAGCTAAATCAGATGGCGGCTATATACAGACGGAGCCGGAATGCATAAGGCAGCTGTAGACTTTTTCTGTATTTTCTCTGGTCCATCGCGTTTACGTATGAATTTTGGGATTGCAAAGACTAATAATTGATTAATATTATACCGCTCTTTCACATTTATGACACGAACGTCAACACGAAATCACGCCGGATGAATTACATTAAATTATAGTAACTATAAACATAAAGAGTAAATCCACCCACGAGTAGGCATAGGCTATAAAACTCAAAAAGTTGAAGCCTAAGTAGGGCCATGATAAGCGGTGTTGCATAAGCCGCAATTAGATTTCAGAGTCACTTGGACGTAAGGTAAAAAAAAATACTCTAAGGCTGGCGGACTACAATTTGAAATGATGATTGTCTAAAAATAAACCTTTTTAAATTTGGAGCATGCTAATTTCCTTTGCAGGCATCTTTGTTACAGGTATTTGTATAGCCTAGAAAAAGAAACATTAAGGCGTTAAAAAAATATTGTGACTTAAAAAATAAAACCCAAACAATGTGTATGATTTATATGTGACCTCAGAAAATAAACATTTTTAATATTCTAGAATAAAATAACAACCATGTTATTTTTTCCTCAATATTTTTTTTTGACTAGCGACCGGGTTTCGTCATAACCGATATCATCAGACAGAAATGTCAGTACAAAACCTAAATTTTAATATTCAATCACAGCTTTCCTTTGGTAAGCAGCTTTGGATTCTAGCGATACTTAAACATCCTCGTATATCAGAAATTAATATCAATATTCCAAATTTGACATTTTATTAGAAGTGGCCTACTTTTGAAGTCTGTATGTGTGGTTATCTAAAGAATTATTTATTTCCAAAAAATAAATTAACCCATTGGCGATTTTTATTATTTATTATATTAGTCTCACTGTTTTATTGTGTTTCACAATGGTTTTCAGCATTCATCATGTGAGCTTATTGATATAGGCTAATATACTGTCTATAATGTCACTCAGAAATGCGAGTACACACACAAAAATATTCTCGTAAAATACTTTCACATCTCTACAGTCTGAAGGAGTTACATTTTATTTCTGATAGAATCTTAAAGAAAAATTACTTTTATTAACACTAACACCCTCGTGCACTCCAATCCACCTCTTCTACTATTCTCACATACAAAATTATAACTCCCTCAAGGCTTAAAATGGACTGGAGGAAACCAGAATGTGCTTCTGGTTTGAAAGATTACCACCAATACAATTTCCGAAACTGAGCAGAAAACTCTCAAATGGGATAACATAGACTGCTCAGAGTTGATATATTTCAATCTGCTTGGTAAAAAATTCCAATTTGGATCATGTACCATTTGTTTCGGACTAGCTAAGAGGATAATATAAGTATTATTCGGCCCCTATATTTAAAACAAATAGTTTGTTATGTAGGTGAGGTCTGCTTCCTCTATGAAGAAATGACTTGCCTCACTTGGGAAACAGAGTATCCGATAGATCCATCTCATATATTTTGCTGCTGAGAATAGCATCTCATGTGGGTATAGCGATCCGTGTGGCAGACAGCGTTCGTAAATAAAAACTACTCTGCTTGATTGTGCCAAAAAATGGTTAGAAGGATGGTGATGGCTCTATCAAGGATGGTGAAAAAATTGAGGAAGTTAGTCGGTGCACTTTGCTTTTCGACTGTAGTTCTCCACACCTCCATTTGGTACTTAGTAGACTTGGGAGGATTCGCCGGAAGGTCTTTTCAGGATCGTTGAGCGAGTGCAGTCACTGGGCGGGACTGTAGGAGCGGCCCACTTCCTAAAAAGTAAGTTCTCCCTAAGGTTACTAATAGTGATCCATGCTCTTAAAGAGCGATGAATTTGATAATGTGCAAATTGCACCGTCGTTTCACCTTATAATTTATTTTTCTTGCTGTAAACCCCATTTTTCAACATACATTCTTATACTTTAAAATCACTCTTGCTTTTTTTTCCATTCTAAGACTGCTAATATACTTTCTTTATTTATGATTGAATGTTTAAACCCATTCAAATATTTTTATAAATTCCATTTATTTTTTTGCTTGTAGGATACTGATTCTGCAGTTACTTTTATAATCTATGCACATTATATTTATCAAGATTAATTTGAGTTTGCAATTTGTATAACAGTTTTATATATATATATATATATATATATATATATATATATATATATATATATATATATATATATATATATATATATATATATATTTATATATATATATATATATATATATATATATATATATATATATATATATATATATATGGGTTAAGTAAATTACAAAAGGGTATAAAGAGTTCTCCAAATAAATAAAACAAAGAATGGTTGTAATTACTTTTATTAGCAATAAAAATTTTGATACACAATTTATTTCACGCATTTATTTGATAGAAGTTATAATAAAAGACATTTAATAATATTCTGTGAGTATGGCATATCTAATAGTTAATAGTAGTATATAATATGAGTTAATTAAACATCTATGTATATAATTTAAAAATAATAATAAAAAAACTTTGATATGGTAAATGTAAATAAATAAATGAAGGGGTACAGCAAATATAAAAGTGATGTTAATGGGAAAATAAAAAAGGTTTTTTATTGTTTAAATATAAAGTTAAGTGAAATAATTTCCAGCAATAGATACTAAATTAAAGAAATAAACCATAAAATAGTATATTAAATTTATAAGAGTAATTTAATTTTAAAAAAAGTACATGGATGTGAATTTAAATATTGGACATTTTCATATATCATTGTTCTTCTAAGTATCCTTAAAATTACACCATAGATAATAAATCAAATCATCTTCTCTTATTACAATTACTGGAATTATCTAACACACAGAAATATAACATGTATAAAATATATTAAAATGAATTGATATAAAAAATGTCTCCAACTGTAATAAAGAATAAGAGTTTAGGGTTGATCAATCACGAGGTTAATAATATTGCTCACCGATATTACTTAGTGGCCGATATTGAAAATGTAATTGAAAGTTTGTTTTGTTAAGTCATTGTAAAATGGCTGCAAGAGTTAACATTGGAATACACCTTTGCAGATACCTCAATTCTGGCGCTTAATTTATGAGCTTTCTATGGATCTTTGTCATAATTGACTACTTAAAATTCGAAAAATAATAAGATATAATTCTTTTGTTAACTGAATTTTAAACATTATCTACTAAATGTTGAGGAATGGTGATACAATAATGAAAATGATTTGAAACACACGTTATCTAATATTTTAATTCTAGTTGCGGCCAATGGGCATCGCTGAAATCTTAATTAAGTTAGGCAGTGGGCGTCTATTCTGGGTGAGCGTGAAAGCATCAACCCTTGTATAATATATAAATACATATGTAATATAAAATAAAAACTTACATTTATCCTTATCTATACTACACATATTTTAAAATGACGGGTATGCTACGAGTAGTAATATCATTTAGTTAATATTGGCAACTTATTAGTTATATCTAACAGTATCTAGATATTGTGCAAAGTTTCCTGTACCGGACTCTATTGTGCCAAGGAATGGGACTTTGGATTGTGGATCAGTTGACTACATCCAGCTTTTGCGGAAGCCAGTAATATGGTTTCTGTAACCCGGTGCTTTTAGCATTCATTATCAATTACCTTAGAGAAAACTTAATTTTACATCCTATAAAATAACTATTTTTATTTTCTTATTTGAAATCCAGTTTTAGAAAATAAGTTTCATTGTACATTATTTACGATTTTGATTCTCAGTGTTATATAAGTTGAGACAGTCTTGGAAGGTTTGACGTTAGATGCAACAATGACCCATGAATATTACGTATTGATTGGTGATTATTAAGCATTGATTGGAAACTAAAAGGACCAATACTAAGCGGGAAAAATTGATTCCTACACGTTACTTATGAAGTATGTAATGCTAATACTACAGCAAGGGTTACGTAAAAACACTGATGGTAAATGTATATTAATCCTACACTGCGGCTAATTGGCTGCAAAATTCTGCACTAGTGACAACAAGCGCAAAGTAGCAGGCTAGCAAACCCGCTAATGAAAGTACAAAACAAGCCGAATTTGTTCAATCCTTTTCAGTGCAATACAATTGTATAGAGTCTTGAGGAAACAAAGCAGATTTCTGTAAAAATGCATTAGTCTTAGTGATGTTACACATGTTTGTCGAGTCCTTTTTAAACTATTGATCACCAAACCTCCTTAATATGCAAAACTTTTTACGACTGACAAAATATGTTTGGATGCTTGAACGATTGCAGTATGTGCCTTATGCAGAGGAAATTAAACAGATGTTCCTATATGCGATACACACAGAGATTTATAAAAATCTACACACTCTGACCCGAATGGTGCAGAATGCCTAAATCTAGAATACAATGGAGTATGTATATATAGACAATAGATTATACGAGTACAATATGTGCAATTTCATAACGTAAGAGGCGACCAAATGGTTTCGCACAAATAATGTTGCGTGAATTATCGAGTGCAAATTTTATATTATATGAAACAATCATACCTAACTATGAGCATGCGACACAGGAGTAGACAATGAGGAATAAATTTAAGTGTTTATATAAACATGTGAAATGAATCCAAAATACCCATTGAGTTTTAAGAATGATTTACTGGTTCGCCTACTTTTATGTCTTATGTATACTTTAATATAGTTATCATATCATACTATTAATGTACATTGACAAGTAATTTATTTCCAGATGAAGTGGCCTACTAGGAATATCTTATGTAAACTGTTATGTTAAAACTATCAAAATATTTATGAATACAGTCTTAGGAGACATTCAGACTTGGTATTTTTTTTAATTTTATTTTTTGTAGTAAAATCGGTTTAACGTAAAAAAATACAAAAGTTCTATTAATTAAAAGAGTAGACTTATAATGTAACATTGGTTAAAGTAAACATATTTCTATATTAATTCTGCTAAAGCGAGAAAAAATAAATGCTTAAAATGGATTAGCAACAAAAATAATTATATAAACAGTCCAAAAGTTTCTTTAAATTACATCTTTTTAGGTATAACAAGATGTTATTATTTTAAATATGATTATGAGTATAAAATATAAACAAATGACCTCTGAATCTATTGCCTCATGATTCATAAATTAAATACCAATATGACTCTAGCATTACAAAGGGTTGATGAAGTGCAAAGGTACTTATTTAGGATCCTTTTCTTTCTCATTTTCTTTTTCTTTATTCTCTTCAGCCTCCTTTTCCATCTCCTTTTCCTTTTCTTCGGCCTGAAACATTCCGCAAAATAACAATCCATCATTTTTATGTCTTCAGGAGAGTATATTTAAAGAACAAACATAAAACGACTGTTTTATGGGACATCATAACTTTTACCATAGTATTTTTAGTTACAAATACTGCAAATACTATTAAAAACCCAACTTGCATTTTAATAGTTCTTATTAATAGAAAATACTTGGATGCGATACTACTGAACATCAATGTATAAACATCCAATCTAGTGTCAGAAATAATTTATTAATACTGAATTTTAGATGGGTGAACATAATTCAGAATGGGTTCTAGATTTTCACAAAGTAAGGAAGATGTTTTATTAAATCATCATGGGGATAGCATTGTGCATCATGTACAAAAATCAACCATGATGACACAGAGCTCTTGCGCGCTTTTAGAAAGAGCTGGGCAGGGCCAGGTTTGATTACACACAAGTCATACCTTTTCTTTGTCTAACTCAGCTTCAATGGTGGGTGTCGGCTTCTCAGCAGGATCAGTGCCTTCCTTTCCCTCCTTTCCCTCCTTGCTCTCCTTGCCTTCCTTGCCCTCCTTGATGTCCTTAACAGGCTTGGGCAGGTGAGAGTTGAGGTCCAGATTGGTGCAGATGTCGTCCCAGTCAGGGAAGCAACGTTCCTTCATGCGGTTAACATGCCCCACCAGGTTCGGGCACTCGGTGGTCATGTAGTCTCTCAACGAGTACGAAATCTCCTTGTCAATGAAATAAATCTGAGCAAGATTGGCAAATGCCACAATATCCAGCTGAAAATTTCAAAACAAAGGTTTATACCATCTCATTAATTTATAAAAAAATCTTGTGTCTGTCGCAATTAAATTTTTTATGTAATCATTAATAATAGTACAGTAAAAGAACACTTACATTAGTCGGTTCATCTCCAAAGAAGAACGGCTTATCAGCCAGAACCTCAGAAAGTACACGCAAGTCATTGTTACCGAATTCGGCAATCTCTTCGGGTTTGTGTACTCCTATTCCTTGAGCCTTCACTTTTTTGGTTCCCTGGAACCACTAGGTTTGTCAAATAAACAATCAAATTAATTATCACAACACATAACACTTATCATGCGAATAACAAAATAAAATGCATACTTACTCTGTAGAAATGAACCATCAATTAAAATAAAATAAATCAATTAAAACAAATAAATCAAAATCTCTATTGAAGCAATCTAAGAACCAAATCAAATAGTCATTTCTAATCTAAACCACAATTTCGACAGACAAAATGTGCTGCACTGAGCATATTTTCTTCAATTCAATATACTATGATCAACTATCAAATACATACAAACTAACTAAGAAGAAATAACAGATATATGAAAAAATGTTTATTTCCATTTACAAACAAAACCAGTCATATTAGCTTGAACCAGTCACTACTCTGAGGGAGTAAAAGTCAGTATAAATTACACTGATATTTACGAATGATAATTTCAACAATATCCACTATAAACAAAAATGCTTGACATACGCACTACTTGTACTAAACTCATTTTTTTTACATAACACATTACTAATTACAGGTATGAAAGCAATTTTCCTTACAATAAGAACCAAGTAAATAACTACAGTGGAAATTTTTATTAGAAAAATGGTTGAATAATATTTGAGTTCTGACAAAATATTTATTTTCCTTAAATCAATAATTTGTAATAAAACGTTTCTAGAGCAGTGGTTCCCCATAATTTTTCCACCATACAACTTCAAGAAGGACCTCAAACTTGCAACCCTTTATTGCGGGGATAATTGAAAAAAAAAATAATGAAATTTATCACCATTAAAATAGTTCTAATGATGGTGAAAATCAGTTTAACATGACAAATGTGCACGTTTTTCTTTGTCCAAAAAATCTGGTAGCATTTTGGTTATTTTCAGTCTCAACTGGCGACAAAGAGCAATCGGTGCATTTACACTGATTAATTGAAAATATATTATTTCAGTAATCTGTGTTATACATTACAGTGTAATGATTACACAGATCGATTAAAATATATTTTGGAAGTGGTTTTATACTGATATAGTCAAAAGATTGCTGCGTGTACCCTTTGCAAATGTTCGCATAACCCTGGGAGTACTACTAATTGGAAAAAACTGGTCCAGAGAATGGATGGACTGGAAGTAGCTTTTGTTAAATGGAAAGGACCACACTCTAACGTGTAATGTTTCTGAAATTTAAACGACCTAACTATAAAATAAAATATGCATGTAAATAATGAAATATTACTTGAAATAAAGACAAGAGACATACCTTGCGGCCATAGTAGAATTTGAAGAGCAAGTTCAGAATCCCATTTGGCATTCTGGTTCCAAAAGCATGTTGTAGGTTCACTTTGTATCCTTTGATGAAATTATCAGGATACTTGGATCGCCACCAGAACACGATCCACACCAGGTGATTCTCGATCATTGAAATCATCGCGTGTGCCACATTTCGTTGCTCAGAAGTTAAACCTAGAGAAATACACATATGATAAAACATCCAAATGACCCGTCTTTATCTTGGAAAAATTGCCTTTCTCTCATTTCTACTACCTTCAATATCTTTAGGATAACGCTCCTTAGCAATAAATCTGCTACTGTAGAAAACTTAGTTAAATTATTAACAGAAATCACCTGTCAGGTTGTCACTACATTTCATGTTAAAGGTACATAATTAGCCTTGAAACATTCGAGATATTTTCTACAGTCTCGCTGATATATCCTATGAATTTACCCAAAAAAAAAGATGACTGAAATAATTCCTACATTCTTAATAGTTATACATCAATTTGTGACTACTTTTTTACACCACTGACATATTTTGTTAGCAGCAATCACTGTATTCTTTGCACTATTGGTTAGATTCTATCTCTTTTTTCCATTCAACTACTAGGTTCCAAGTGTTAATCATTAAATTGATCTTGTATCATGTTATAATAAAGTTAGCATATTATTTTAGACAACTCAGTCTTGAAACTGCCATACTGTCGCCCGAGACTTCTTGCAGCAGACAGACACTATATTATACTAAGTGGGATATAAAAATACACGTAGTTTACCTGCATCCAAATCCTTGTTGAACTTCTGTGTAAGTTCTTTGATGATAATGGCACTATCAGCAATTTCTTCTCCATTGAGTTCAATAAATGGGAGTTGGCCCTTTCGAGACCTGAATCTCATCTTATGATCAACATTCTGAAAACAACATTATGAAATTAGCTATTTTCAGTTTTTGAATGTACATTAAATAGAATAAACTTTACAAATATTGCATAAATTCTCCATTTCATCGCAGGATCAGTGTATACGATAAAATAAAGTATTATAATTCTTGTAATGGTGAATATTATTTTTACTGCTAATGATAATAATTCAGAAATCAATAACCGTCTATTGAAAGGAGTATAAAAAAGAGATCGTCAAACTAATAAAAAATTCCAGCATTCAACAATTTCATACGATGTTTTATTTTATACATATTGTGTTAACAAGTTAGCCTGGTCTTTTCGGAATAACTACCTAGTGTAGTGGTGAGCAGCTGAATCTACCATCCATGGGGTTCTAAATCCGATATTTAGCGGTGGCAACATAATAGGTGCGTGTATTATTGAACTGGTAACGCTTCGTAGTAATATATACAACTTAAATTTTGTCAAAAGTAGAAATGATCTATGCCTACAAAAAACTTTAAGCTGACTAAAATGAACTGAAGATTTTTTAAATTATCAAATTATTAGCCTGAGTAATAAATTCAAAAGCTTACACAAATTAGGTACATACAAATGGTAGGTACGTAAATATACAGACGTATTTAGGAGTGTGATATTTACTATCATAATATTTCATGATTGACAATCAAGTAAACACAACACCTATCCGATGGTGAGAAGTATGCATAAGACCGTGGAAAAGAAAAAAGTTAACTACGTCAGTCACATCACTGACCGACCATTAAATATATTTTTTTATAATTCACAAACGAAATTTTTACTAAAATTGGCATTTGGGCATATTTTTATAATATATGGTAAGTATTTCGTCAATGTAATATAATTATAATATTTAAAAAAAAAACTAAAAAAAGCTTAAGCTTTTAGCTCCGGCCTTTTAATGCACAATCAATTGTAACCCTACAGTCTTTCTAGCAGTAAAATTTAAAAATTCCTTTTCGCAGTAATGATTTTTTATTCTTTTAAAGATCCGTTATTTTTTATTTAAACATTGATATATATATATATATATATATATATATATATATATATATATATATATATATATATATATATATATATATATATATATATATATATATATATATATATATATATATATATATATATATATATATATATATATATATATATATATATATATATATATATATATATATATATATATATATATATATATATATATATATATATATATATATATATATATATATATATATATATATATATATATATATATATATATATATATATATATATATATATATATATATATATATATATATATAAATTCATGTAAGTTCAGATTGTGTGATAATCTTCCTATTGGCTAACTGATACATAATATTTAAAAGAAATAATACATACAAGTATGTTAAAAAATTATTTGTAGATACAATGTATGCACATTTTAGACCACGCACGTATTCCGATATTATTATATTTTATATCAATTTCCTTTTCGTAAAATAATCAATCGAATTCGTAGTCAACATTTATAAATAGTCAATAAAGATCCGGAAGTGATTCTACCGCCTGATATTCCACCCCCCCCCCCTTCCACCGCGAGTTCGCTAGTTAGTTGGGCGGGTAGGTACCAGGAAGGCAGGAGTCGGCAGGAGGTTGGCGCAGATAAGAGCGCTCGTCTCCCAGGCCGGGCTCGCTAGCCCTCATCTCGGCGGTTTCCATGGCGACTGGCTGTATTGATCGGGCCGGGGTAAACGCCCTCGCCGGCCCCGCACCCCTCGGCCCCCGGGGCCCATCTGCCGGCGGGGTACGGCGCGCCCCGTAGTGCAACAATCGTGCGCGGCCATCGGTGGATAGGAGACAAAATTGGCAAACGCGTCGCAAAAATGCCGAATCATATTTTTATTTTTTAATTTAAAAAAATATTTAGGAATTTAACCAATTATTATTTGAGATAAATACGCGCTTTGGGAGTTCACCATTAATTATTTAATATATTCTTATATACATATATATTTATATATATATATATATATATATATATATATATATATATATATATATATATATATATATATATATATATATATATATATATAATATCATTCAGCAGCTTCCCTAGGTCTGGAGCAATTTTTTTATTGTATCTCTGAGTCAAGGGCCGGATCAAATTATAAAACATAATAAATAAAACTAACGAACTATTAAGCCGCTTTCTGCAGTGGTAGGCAGTGAGAATATAACGCCATACCATTATGTCTTTGCAAACGTTTTTAACGTCTTTCACATTCATGTATCTCCTCATACATATCCGCCAATACCCGTCAAAAGTCTACGCAATCGGAGGGCATATATGACTAGATGTACGGATGTGAAGGAAGCTACGTCAGGACTGACGAGTGTGGAGTCCATCTCTCTGCCTACCCTTGCAGTGAAACGATGTGATAGTAGTAGCAATAAATATAATAAATTAAGAAGGCAATCCTCTACGTCATATCGGGAAAGATTCCCCTTGATCCCTTTGTTTCTTCGTGCATCAAGTCACAAAAGAACAAAAAACTTGGACATTGATTGGCTTCATGTATTGTGACAGAACTGTTACATAGAAAGTGATAATTGTGCAGTAAATCACAGAAAAACACAAACAAACAATACGCACCAAATGTGGGATTGTGTGATTCGATATGTCTGGAGTCGGAACGTAATTAATCGAATAGTATGTAATACAATAACGGATAGGCTTCATGAAGTCGGCAGTCGGTACCTTTCGTTCGACTGATTGACCGAGGCGAGGTGCCTGAAACATAGACGCATAGACGGTAATGTCGAACGTAACACGATTCTAATTGTGTCAATGGAATACGAGAAAACGCATGAAATGTTCCGTCTAGCGAAGCTATTTTCCAACAGGATCGATAACACTGGTAGCATTCGCATGAACCAACTGGACCTGTTCGACAGAGGATAACTAACTACCTACACAAGAGAGAAATGCATTTTATCGTACATTATGTGGCGACATCAGGCTTGCCATTCGTCGAGGTATGACACCCAGTAAATATCCCTTGTATTTAATCGGAGTATGGTGAATTTAGTTAGGATGAGTATTCTTTGGTGTTCTACCGAAGGCATCATCTTTCCACGCCCAACGTATTGTCCTGTTTCGCATACCGCCCCGGTGTATATTCACCCTAAATGTCGGACCGAATAGGTTCATTTAATGTTCACACGAGTTGCACAACTATACAAAAGAATCCGGAAAAATAAATAAAATATGTAAACATAATACCATAGAGGGAGTCCAAATTTAATTTGATCTTGGGAGAATCGACAGCCGTAGCCACAATTGAAAATGTATAAGTAGTCGATAAGATATTGGTACTAGCAGTAATAAATAATAAAATTAAGTCGCGAGCGATTCAAACGTTTATAATTCTTCTTCTTAGTCAGACACTCTTGGCAGAGTGGCCATAGTCATGGAAAAGTCATTCGTGAGCAAGGTTCCCTTACTATCCGTGTCCATTTTTTGTACGATTAGAGAATCTAACATTTATTTGTTTGCAAGATAAGGTTTTGAAAAAAAACAATGTTCTTTACACAGATCTGGGAGCTTTCAATGTAAACATCATATGCATGAAATATCAGTCTGCGTTTACTCGAAGCATAAGACATCAATACACGTAAATTTTATATTGATAACTAGACAGATTAAAATATTACACTAATATACTGTAACTATAACTAATATACTGCTCGTATTATGTATATACTGAACACAAGCACTGACACGAAGTTGAAGGTATATCTACCCAGTGTAACAAAAGTGATCGACTGATGGCTATGGTAACTCCATGTACTCCGGATATTCCGAATGGAAAATAATGTATTATCTTTTTGGAACAAATAGTTATTTATAGCAATGTGTTGTATGCGGAAGCAGCAATATTTTATCTTAAAAACTGATATAACATCCACACAGAGTACAATAACTACAACAGGGACAAGAGACAAGCAATTCAACGGAAGAAGACAATTTTGTCGAACGTACGACTCGAGGAAGAGTAACATATTCTGCCGTCTTCTACGGAAGGCACCATCTTTCCACTGCCTCGGTGCATTGGCGCATATTCGCCCTAAATGTCGGACCGAGTAGGTTCATTTAAGCTAAGCGCTAAGTTCACGGCGGATGCCGATTAGCAGCGAGATGAGATAACGAACTACGTACTCTTCAAGCTCTTATAAACAGATACTTCATTCAGTGTCGTAATAACTAAAACATTATTTCTGAACCATGGACATATTGAAGACCTATTATCAAAGATTTTCTTTCAAATTAGGTCTTCAATATGTTTGCTGCGAGTAAGTCACAAACGGAAATGTTGAGCTGAGTCACCCAAATATTTTATTTTCTTTATATGCCAATAAACTTCTTCTTTTCATTGTGCTTCTTCACATTGACGGTTGGCAATCATCGTGGGAATGTTTACTTTGTCTGCAGCCGGTCCAATCAGCGACCCAGTGCTATGTGCAGTGGAACCACCGTATCAAGTTTTTATGCTTGATATTTGTTTTCTTCCTAGTATGCGCTCTTTGACTTTGCCTTATAATATAATACATATTACATCGTATTCCTCTTCTCTCATAAAACGTACAAAGAATTCACGCTTCATTTCTTTAAAACTTAAACGAAAAATAACAGACAAGGACGAGAAAATAATCAGTTGGTATGTGTATAACGTCACCAAGTTAGTGTCACCTTGGCTTGGTACGAACGCCGAATGGAACAATGCAACATTAGGTTGACGCTTGAAATACGAGTAGGAATTACTCGTCACTACGTTCCACAAATACTAATCAATCGCCCAATCGCATATTGGAGACGTGATTATTATTATTTCGGCCGATAACAACACACGGTTTTTATTTAAATAAAATTCAGAATGACCAGTGGAAAATTTTTGGAAGGAGTCGAATTAAGTATGTGTGGATTTATTAGTGACAAATCGCTACTTTTCAGGGGACGTGTTTCAACTCTTTTAACTTCGCTTCTAGATTATATAAATTGAATGCTTCTAATAAACTATTTATTATTTTAGTTCTCTGCTATCGAACCCCTGAAAATAACCAAGTTAACCCGGGAAAACCCGGTTTGATTTTTTTTTTCAAAACCATAAATGCTTCTTGCAACGGAAATGCACGGTACTCATTTAGAATGCAACTTATACATATTAATAAGCGTTTCAATTTAAAGACAACTTTTTACACAAATGGTTCCGAATGCCAATAGTATCCTCTGCACGATACATAATACAATTTTGGTAATTTCCTACGATTAAGTATTCCAGCGTTCAGAAATGCGTTTAAGAAACAAATAAATTTAGTACATATACATATGTAGGTAAGTAGTAAATTTGGAACATTATTATCTTATAAATTCGTAAAGTAAGAACCGCAATACGGGGATAAGACTGGCCGGACAAAGATAGGTACCAATATACAGTATCACACAAACGGTGATTTGTAGTGAATATGTGTTTTTTTGTGGTGATTCCGGGAATTTCTGTTCGTCCAACTTGTTGGAAACACAATATTGCTATTGCGGTCGGAATGCATCGCTTCTCGGTGGCTGAGAGCGACGATTTGTGTACTCGTACAATTATACAGATCAAACATCGCGGTTAACGCTCTCACTGCCACTTGATATAAAATAATAAACGGCTGCTACTTCTTTGTAGGCTGAACCCAATTAAACGGAATGGTGTGCATCCACTGAAGTTGGTCAGACAACAGTGTTCAGTTCAGTGTGCGCGCGCCTTGTACATATGGGGCCGGCCGACTTTCCGGTGCGAAATGCAATTTCGCGGATCTCTACTGACATTTCGCTGTCTCATGACCGAATCGAAAGTGCAATTGGGAACGGATGGATCTTAAAAACCATCTGTATATCCAACAAACCTCGACGCATTATCGAATGAACAGCAAAATGCGAATAGTCAATATACTCGTATACATTCCTCGTTCTTGTTGTTTTAAATTATTTGTAGCACACTCTTTAAACAAAAAGAAGTACACTTTATTGTGTCGATAACATATTCAAACAAGGTTTGTCTTCAGATAATTATGAGAAAATAAATAATTCACCCGAATAACCCAAATTACCGATAAAACATCGAAGTAATAACCCGATCGAATATTATATCTTGAACTGTGCTATCTACATATGTATGTTCAGTCAGTGGTTAACACGTTAGGCTACCGGGCATGGTTTGGCGCTACATCAACATTATCGAGATATATTAAATGTCTGAACAGAGATGTATTATCTGTTTATACCAAGAAAATATGAGTTTGGGCTAATAACCTGTTATTACAAAGTGAAAAGGGTGTTAAGATGCGATTCAAAACTGGACGCCACGAGTCGACTTGAAAGATACCTTTGAGTCCAGAAGCGCCTTAACCACGCCGGAAGGCAACTATCTAATGACGAATTTACAAATCGTTAATAACAAAAACAATTTCAGCTACTGCGCAGCTCGTGTGGATGAAAGGAAAACGTGTGCGACATGCTCTGTTTAAGAGCAATTACAACCCAGAATGTCGTGTAATCAAGTATTACAATATAAAAACACAAAATAATAAGGGCATTCATTGATCAAACCTCAAAATCATTTAAATATATTACCTAGAATACAAATACAAAACCTATTCTACGGGATGAAATTGTCTGCTTAATTCAATCTTGTAATAATTTTCTGCGTAGTTTTCTCCGAGCAGTTCAAAACTGATTGCATTGGAGATAATGTGGCCACAACTTGGTAACGTTCAAGTTCTGCCCTTATCCGAGAATGCGACACCTAGCTGGTCGTTACATCTGAGTGTCCACATCATTATTCGCCACACTTAGATTCAGTCATACGTTCGCGCCACCTTTATCTTCTCTCTTATTGTCACGTCTATAATCTTAGTCCTGTTCCTGAGATATCGGACGATTTTTCTATGCCCTGGAATGCACTATCTCGAGTGCATTCCGGGTTTATCTTGCAAGATTAACAACGTATCTTTCACGACACTCGAGTCATCCAAAGATGATTTATATTGGGACCTACTTGACATTCCTACATTTCATATCTAGAAACACGAACGCGGTTTGAGTTTGGGGTAACGCCTGGAGCTGCGTAGAAAGCTGACCGAACTAATTGTTCAAATATTTTCATTCGGTCGAAATATTATTTGAGCCCGATATATCGCGAGAATTTAAAGCACTTATTTACAAGTAGCCACAAGAGAGAGAGAGAGAGAGCATTCATGAATGAAGAAGTGAAATCGTTGCGAGCGAGCCGCATACCCCGCGTGGTAAGTGGCTCTCTTTACTCTATTTATTAAGGTAGGGCGCAGAGTCGAAAAGGGTCGACACGGTTAGGTTTTCGGCATTGGCGCGGATGGGATTCAGTTAGGACGCTTCGGGCATTCCGCCTCGCGCGGCCGATTCGCCTACATGGTCGCGCGGAATGTTCGCGACGAATGTCGGAGCGTTTCACTACCAAATACGACATCGGATCACTGCACGTCGCGCGTCGGCATATGTGGCCGAGCCGCATATTATCGCGTGCTCGAGTCCGTACTACGTCCGGAGGTACATCCGTCCGCACGTACTCGGCGAAACATCGCCGCATATTTACGTTGCGTCTACACCAACTGCACTCTCCTTTCTCTCACATACTTTTCCCGAGAAAATATGTAGGTACTCGACGCAAATTCGTCGGACGCAACAAGTAATGCACGATGTACAAAGAGAGAACGGTTTACGCACGTCAAAATTGGCGTGTTATTTGAGCCATTACGAACTAACGTTAATTAGCCGAGTATATTATCAATTACGTTTTCACACAGAAAAGCAAACAACACGCATATTATTTATCTATGAAAAATGATAACATATACAAATAAGGTATTAAAAAGGACATTTAAACGATACAGAAGTGGCTGGTTGTGATCAGACGGGGGTAGAATGCGAGTCGGGTATGCGCCGCGCTTCACAATGGACAGGCATGCGACGGGAACTCGGGAGAACGCGGACCCGGAGCTCGTGTACCGTGCCGTGTGCGGGAACTCACCCCAGTTCGCGTGCGAGTGCACGTGTACCGGCAGCCCCGGACCAGTTTGTCGCGTCACTCGAACGGTAAACTTACTCCCCAAAAGCGGACAAAGATCACAACCACTGCCGGAGCGTATGCTTACATACATTTCAACGTCATTATAATAACTAAACTTACTACAAATTTACTGATATCGCTCACTCCTTTCAAGAACGTCATAAATCAAAAATCGTCAATTTTCAGTTGTGCTTGTTTTCGGAATGCCCAGAAAATGTACTTTATCCCAGCAAAAGTGGCATATTTTAAACTTAATATTTACCCGCTACAGGGCAGAAACGGTTATTTTTACATTTTGAAGAAAAGGTATTGTTTAATTATTTTTTTAAGAACTTGATAAGTGGCTTGATATTTATTTTTAATACATTGTATTATATTTTTAAACTTTAAAAACGTTCTCCTGAAAAATCATTTTCGATTTATGACGTTCGTGAAAGGAGTGAGCGATATATGTTTCAGTGTAATACGCATTATTACTGTCGAGAAATGTGTTTATTTCTGCTAATTTTTGGTATAATTAAGTTCATCTTTACGAGCAACGGGCATTCAGAGGGCGGTTAGTAGTTCGCCTGTCGGGGAGATGCGCCCAGAGAGCCGGGAGCAGGTACCCGGTACCCGGTACCTGGACTGGAGGTACGGCCATCTCTACCTGCTCCTCGCCCCCCCCCCCGCCGCTGGCCGTACCTTTAGCGACAGAACTGACTGCTATCTGACAGTTTCGCGGACTGGAAGGTACACAAAACAGATCCAGTAAACACGACTCTACGTGCCACCATAGGCACTGTGTATTGCGCGTACATTGTACATTATATCGACTTTCACGGGGATGTTGTGGGATAGGATTTAATAACAAAAGCGGTGTTGGCAGGCTCACACAAATAAAAACGCGATTTATATGTTTATTTTTAAAAGATAAGTCGTTGGAAATAAAAGTTGCAGTTATCTTCATTCAAAATTCAAACCCTTATCCGCAGTGGTGCATAAGAACGCAGTATTATCTTGATCATTAACACACGAAGGAAAGGTGATCAGCCCTCCGCTTCAAGTACCAGTCCAGGGTAGTATAGAATAAATACTAGAGTGAAAAAATCAATCATATTTATTTGACCCCACCCTGGGAACCGAATTCGGGACCTCTAGAACGGTAGCCGAGCGTGGTGACGCGGACATAGTTATCTACTACACAACGTAATTATTTTGTAACGTTTTTGCTGTAATTCCTGCCCAAAGCTGATAACAAGATGAGATCATCCTGAAATCTTTGCACGTGCACGAAAGAAAGTGATAGCGCGGCGTCAAACGTGATCTCTTTATTACCGTACATATTCAACGGCAGATAAGTGTGCCCTTGGATAACACGATGAGAATTTTTATGTTCTCTTATGCTTATGTGTCCGACGGGTTGGAACAAACAAGATTCTCTAGTTACTCATTATATATTCAAGAATTAAAGAACAACACGGGGTACAGTTTAGTACTGCACATTTGGAACGTAATGATACAAGTCACAGAAAAATAGTTACAGCCCCTCACTTTAAGAGTGAGTTTAACATTGTTTTATATTATTTCTCGCATAAACAAATTATTATTATGATATTGAAGAAAAATATTGAATTGTTATCTAAAAAAATACTAAGAAGTCAAAGTTCATTAATGTTAAATTTCACGTATGTGTGTTATGTCAAAGAGAAAACCAGACCAGTGTGACGCGTACTTGCTTATGTATAAAAATGTCAAAGTTGAATTTCATATTGCTCCAATTGTTATTTTCCGAGCAAAAGTAATTATTTTCCCTCTTTGCATTATTACTGTAGTCCCCTAAGTTATTAATTGCCACCCCTCGAACAAACGACACTTTCATCAAGGGTTGAACGGCTACCAGGGTGTCTCGTCGAGCATAAATTACCGTAGTTATGCGAGTTATGAAATAATACATTTATTATGAAGAAATTCGGCAAATATTATCAAGTGTTTCGTTCAATGCTTTAGGCTCAGTGAATGACACAAGAAAAGGAATAGATTGCTTTACGATTACATTTTGAAAAAAATTATAAAACCTTAGAGCGAAAACATAAATCGAATACTAATTGAAGGCTTCCCATTCACATTTTAAATAAAATAAAATAAATTGTTTTAGTATATATTGTGACAACGGGTGATATTGTATGGATTTGTATAATGGACATTTTTGACTAACGTGCAATTGCAACCATTCGGCAGGCTATAAGGTACTTACGTAACTAATTTTACATTCCAATCAGTAAGTAACTTTACGTTTTACTAATACATTTTCGTTCTTACAAATCCTACACGAATCAGAAGCAAAATCAAGGCTTGGTTTGATTGTCATTGTTTAAAAGCACTAAAACCCCCTTACGATGTTTTTATTTGAACAAAATACGTATGTACATTATTTCTGTGTTGTGTATGGTAAGCACAAATTTACATATTGAAGAATCACGCTAGTGCGAATATTAGCGGTAGTAGTAGATTCAGTGAGTGAAACGAGCGGACAAGACCGAAAACTAGTATAAAACTAGTATTAATATGTTTATGACAAATGATCCAAATAATACATACCATTGTCGTGTGTCAGAGAATTGATATCGTGTCTAAAATGCCTTATTGAGTGTAAATTTACAGTATCTACTCAATGAATTAGGGCCACGCAGAATTTCGCGCAATTTCTCAATTCAAACAGGAATAACTCAGAGAAAACCTTGAATAAAACAACATTGAATTTTATTTACACATGAACACTTTATTACGCTTAAATTATGCATATATTTTCATATAAATATAGTTAGTATTTAGTATTTCCACCTTTGGCAGAAATAACTGCCTCAATTCTTTTTGGCATACTTAAAATGCACTGTTTTATCATGTTTTTTATTTCTTCGTCTTCTGACCAAATTTTTTGAATATTTTTTTTTAGACAGTCTACTGTCGGATTTGGAAATGAGTATACCTTATTTTTTAACATGCTCCATACGTTTTCTATAGGATTAAGGTCCGGAGAATTTCCAGGCCAGGGGAGCAAAGGCAGATTTTTCTTAGACAAAAATTTTATTATTGATTTAGCCCGGTGGCAAGGTGCCCCATCCTGCATGAAGGTGTATGGACCTTTTGTTGGGTCGAGTGTATGGTAGAAGGGCAATAAAATTCGTTCGAGGACCTGCTTATAGGAATTTTGGTTCATTGTTCCTTCCACGAAAAACAACGGCCCAGGTAAATTGTTAATAATACATGACCATATCATTGTTGCAGGGGGGTGTTTCATAACTTTTACCACACAGGCCTCATTGTAACGTTCCATTGGTGTTCTCCTGAAGAATCGACGGCTCTCTGTCACGGCTTCTAACCGGCACTCATCACTAAAGATGACCTGAAAAATAATGAAAATTTAAGTTTAATTCAAATATATGAGTTTATTTACTAAAATGATATGTTGAAAATTCAATTTAAATAAATACCTTTTTCCAATCATCTACCGAGTAATTTCGATGTAGCCTGGCCCATTTTAATCGATCCGCTTTCATTCGTGGTGTCAATTTTGGTACTTTTACAGGGCGCCTGCATTTCAGATTTACTTCGTAAAGACGTCGCCTCAGTGTTGATACCGATATATTTATACCCTCTTCTTCCAATTTTATTTTTAATGTTTTTGCTGATGCACTATGGTTTTCTAAGGCACTTTGAACGATTTTTCGATCAGTCCTCGTTGTTGTTTTTCTAATCCTACGACAGCTCTTTCGCCGATTGCTGGTGGCGGGTGACTGATTTTTTATTGATTTTGAAATTCTGTCCACTGTTTGACGAGAAACGTTTTCTTTTTTTGAAATTTCTCTATTAGATAGTATTTCTTATTTCAGTAGCACTATAACACTAGACTTTTTTTCCTCAGAAATGTCTTTACTTTTTCCCATTTTGTCCTTTTCAAAAAAAACACTTGTGTTTACAAAAAAAAATTATACTTTATGAACTAAAATTAAAAATTAAGTTTTTTTCACAAGACACGATAACTATATAACCTCTCTGAACAAAACAACAACCAGAACTCAAGAAATTTCACTGATAAATGAGATAGGACTATTTTTTGAACTTTCAACTATCTGTCTACCTGTGCTAATTAGGGACCTTTCTCAGAAAAAGGGTTTGAAATTTTGTAAAGGCTTAAATAATACAGGTAAATTTTACATATTATTGAAGGTAATATACATGATATTAGATGTCAATAGAAAACTTAAAGTATTTATGTAAAATAAATATAATAATCCAAAAGATTTCAGAGTATTCAAAAAAATAATGGGTGGCCCTAATTCATTGAGTAGATACTGTATATATGGCTTAATTAACTCGATTTCAGACCCGTATGGATATCATACTCCAATTAAATTAAAGTAAGAAAAACTAGTTTGGACACGACTCGTAGGTCTTTGTCACATAATTAGTTACTCAAGTTTTCGAAATATTGAGAACCATTGAAACTAACGAAATGTAACCTTTAAATATGGCAGCACCAAAACGCCCTGAATATGGCCCCTGGTATAATCATGGTTGAACCGTAGCCATCAAGTCGTGATGACACACGAAGTCATATCTCAGGAAAACGATAAAACCGAAGGAATGAAAGCGATTTTATTTATTGAAACTAAGTTTGGATTGAGAATATTTCTAGTTTGTCGTTGAGTGGTAAGAATGTTGGAATCACGGGTAAACATTAGACAAGTGTACAGATTGGCCACTTCGTAAGCCCTATGATCGCCGAGGCCTCCATAGTCCCTTCTCGTTAAAACTTAGTTGGTCTCTGTCAACATCCGATTGATTATTGATACAACGATAATTTCATTCAACGCCATCAGTGGATGTGAGTGGATCAGAACACAAAGTATTTTTATTTCTCGAAATAATACATAATACAGTACTCAGCACTGTGGTTTTTAATTATTTTTTTAATCATAAGCAACGGTGTCTTTTTATAGCTAGCTTCACTCTTTTACCGATAAAATACTTATATTCTTAGCTTCGTTTCCCAGCCTTTGCTAACTCGAGCCATTTGCTCAGCAGAATACGAGAATTAAGGCTATAATAATAATAGAGAGACAAATGAAATTGCAGTAGACATTGCGTTGGCGTCGCAATACCAATAAGCTAATGAAATAAGACATCATTTTATGTGTGAAAGTATACTCGTATAACAAGCGCTATCTATTCCTCGAGCGACTCGCGCGTATATGTGAAGGGTCTAAGTTACGCAAGTTAGTGTATGCGTGCGGGAATGCGACCACGAGTGCCCTAGCCTAGACTATTTCTCCTTTTTCCACTGGCCTACGATCATATTTATCCGACCACATTTCAAAGGCACTTTGCACTTTTTATAATGCAATATACTGTATCGATTTACAGAGCAAATACATTTGTTATTCTTAAAACTAAAGCATTTATATTTTTTTGGATTTGTACTAAATGAAAGAGGTTCGCTTATCAAATTGTATTGTGCAACGCTAAATTAATATTGCGCCCTTCTATATATTATTTAAAATACATAAAATAACAGCTAGGCGCACATATATAGATATATTATAATCACATAAAATCATAAAACACAATTTCAAGAACAAGTATCTACAAATTAAAATACTAATAAATTCGTTGTAAAAGTAAAGAAATATGATGTATTCAAAGTTAAATGCCTTTCTAATCGTAGAAATCTGTTATCAGATAAATATGTCCAATCACACTTATCAAGAAACAAGCAAGCAGATCACGCATGACACGTGAAACAAGCGGCCAGAAAATATTGAGTGACGCGATCGCGAAATGAGTGCAGCGGTTTCTTGAAATATTTGTGATAACATTTCCAAGTTCATACAGCGTGAGTGTTAAAGCGAGTAGCGGGAAGCGACTAACAGAACTCATTAACCGGTAAAATGATACACGAACGAGTTAAGAAAAACTTGTTTATGTGTCAGATTGATAAACTTTATGAGGGAGAATATAATAACCGTGGCAGTAGAACAACCGAGTGTGGGAAGGTGCGTTTTTACCGAATCAGAACTAAGTTGCGGTAAAAATTCGTAGGTCGGGACATAAGTCAACAACAAGCACGCTGAATTCCACGTAATCGGGACACATCGCAGGTGCTGATGTTCCTAAATAAAGTGATGCTGTAACTCGACTATATTTCTGTTGGGCTGGTCATTCGGACGCAGACAGATTGAATAACTTGCATCCTCAGTCTCAATTTTCATCGTATCACAATCGATTTTCGAAAATTTCTCATATTGAACAACGGGAACGGAGGAGGAACGAAGAAGAGGGACGATTATTACTGCAATTATGTGTGTTTTTTGTGTTGTGATTATAAATTTACTCTCCCATTAACAGAAAAGTTGCCCTAATTATGCCCCGAAATTACTATTAGTTCCTCGATTTGGTTTCCATTTCTTGAACTCGGTCCAAATAAGCAGCTGCATCGAATACTCGGAATTGTCTGTATACAAAGAAAGGTACATATATCGACTGTAGATAGGTGAAACGGTGTTAAATTATACCATACATTTTCCAATCACAAAGTGTTCAATATTGTGTATTAGAAAAAAATGCCATGTTAGTATCATTTCTTGTGAACAATAAAGAATGCTGGTTACATGATTTGACCTATTCAGTCAATATATGCAGGTTGCCGAAAAACAGGTTTAAAATGGACGATAGAATTCATATAGAGAAATTAATTCCATTTGCATGTATTATAAACAAATCATGCAAGATCAAGACGGATCCGCATTGAAGAGGATCTAGAATTTTTAAGTCGTCCTAAAGAGGTATTGATCTACCATCGGCTCATTATCCTTACGGTTGAAAAAAGTGAGAATCAGAATGAAAAACATTACAAGGCGCATTTGAAGTGGTTGAGCGATTCCTTTTTATTGCTACTAATAATACGATAGAGACCCTGATTGCAAATTAGTTAGGTGCGTCAAAATTACTCGGAACTTTGACTTCAAGTCCTTCGATACCCATTTTAAGGCAGCTGACCAACAAAATATACGCCAATCCTTATTTTAAATTATTTTAAGACCTAGTATTTTTATCCCCGGTATGGGCATCAGGTCATAGATACCAGCCGAGAAAGAATATAAGAAGCGATCAAAATAAAAATTCTCATTGATTTTTACCAATGGCAAATATATATTATTTGTAAAATTAGTTGTTAGTTATCTGTTTTATATCAGAATCAGATCGGGTGACAGAAAATATTTCATCATTACCAAGTAACAACCTGAATTCTATACAGCGCGATTGTGACCACATGTTGTGCATTTGTTGATGTTCGATATCCATGATAATTTTCCAAATATTATGAATTGTCATTCAATGGTTGATACATCTCGGTGTTAACATAACTACACGTCTACGAACCCCGTGTAATTTGTGAGGGTGTTTCATTAAACGTGTTCTAATTTCTACTACCAGGATAGACGCAAAGTTTGGCATTCATGATATGTGCCATATCATCAATTTTCAGTAATGCACAAAAGCGGCTCTGTACAAATCAACATAACTAGTTTTTAGATACTGCTTTCGTTACAGTTGAAACCGATAACTCACAATTGCCGTTTACAGTGTGCATTTAATGAAAAAAACATTATCCAGACCTAAAAATTAGGAGTACTAGGCGTGCACCCTATACACGAAAGAAGTGAAACTTCAAAGAGAGAGAGAACATCTCAAAAGAAATACAACAATACAAAATTTGCAAGAGAATATTATGTTTATTCAATATTTACACTGTCATAGATTGGTGCCTCAATTAGTAACAGTAATATGTATTAATTCATGGTTTGTGATAAGTAAAAATGAGATAAATGTCAGTGTTCCGAATTCGTTGGGTTGGTTATTTATGTACAGACCAAATTTTCACGAAGAAAGTTAGTTAGCGGTGAAGAATCATGTAATTCAAAATATTAACTACATGCAGTCAACAGTGCGGAGCGCGAAAACGAACATATGTTGTCGAACCACCTGAGCTGTTACTACGTACTAGCTGACTGACACCACCTTATTCTATCGCTTTGTATCGTCGTGTATATGTCGCTCTCTTTTGCTTCACTCAAACGTGACGCGTCCTTGAAATTGTAAGAAATTTAATTAAGTGCTTTTGGAAATACTTCGTCAGCCAAGTATTCATATTATACAATAGAAGAATCCTTGCTTAAAATGATGAAAATGACCGATTTTAAATAATGTAAGCGAAATTTTGTTTAAAAATAATAATAGAACAATAAACGAGTGAGAAAAGGTATAAAACATTAAATAAGTTTTTTAAATTGTTCAATTACTAGTATATTATACCTACTCGATACCGGCTCGAATCAATACATTATGAACTGTCTACGTGACAATGAGTAATAAAACGACATTTTAAAATTTTACCTTTGGAAAAATTCACTGCGTATAAAAACCCTTAAAATTACATACACCCATGTCGTATTATTAATGCGTTCATTGTCTTAACCGTAAAATACGTCAATTTTATAACGATGTTACTAGAACCGTTCAATATAATAAATACAATAACAAATCTCGGTGTGTCGCAAGTGTTGAATGCTGGAAAATACCGAACCTTCGATAGCCGATAGATTGCACTCGAACATTAACCGGAGATTCACATTTACTATACACATCAGTTATGAGAATAGAGTATCAAGCGGATTCTTATATCTTACATTGAATTTTGAGACGTGCGCTGGCGGGTGTTTTAGTCCACGGGGAAATTACTGCTATGGCCGCCCTCGGGAGGTCAACTGTAGATTCCCTTGTTGGCATTACAACGAAAGGATTATTACACTTTATACATAAGAGACAAGAGCCCGTTCAACTTAAGTCATACTCTCGCTAATCAGAATTTCAAAAAAGCAATGCGGTATTTTGTAACAACGCGTTACAGCAACCTTCATATATTATACATTATAACTTATTTTTCGAGAAATCATAAAACAATCATTATTATGCTTTGTTGCTGCACATTCGATTATGGTTAAAATTTCGAGAATCTTCATAGCAATATGTTTAAGTGTCATTAGTGTAATCGATACTTTATTCTTACTGTATAAAACTCTTAATACGAGAATTTTGTAAAAATACGGGTGTCAACACTCCTCTTTTAGTTGAACATTTTTAAAACAAAACCCCGCTACTTATCCCCTTGACTGAGATAACTTGTTTCTTGAAAATTGTGTTCAATTTTAACCATAACATATATATCAAATACAGTGGCGGACGATGAAGGACTAAAATAAATGATTTTAAAGCATTTTTAGGAGCTGTGCCTTAGTGAAAGGGGAACAAATATTAAGTAACATTTTTTAGCTAAATGTGTATACAATATTTGACAAATAAATTCATTATCCGAACAATTATTTCGTTTAACCGGGTACATTAGTTTTTTTCTTCAATCGCACACACAATGAGAAAGTTTATGTTTGTTTTATCGTGAATATTCTCATTTATCGTTAGTGATGTTTTTAAAGGGAAATTGTGTTAAATATATTGGAAAACTGAAAACTAAATCTTATTTTGGGCAAAAAGTAGCATTTCCTCTTACGAAAGAGACATTTAGTTCGTTTAGTAAAACAGAACTGCGATGAATGGAGTACGATTATAGTTTTTAGAATTATAATTAGAATAGAAAACGTAGTATTTAGGTACGTTTTCAAAAGTGAATAATTAGTAGTATTACTATAATATTATTATTTATTTGGACTAGATGATCCCTGTTTGTAATTGTCAGATGACTGACGATTATGCAGTACTTTACTAGCGTTGCCGAGTATGTGACAGCTTTGTTCGTAATTATTATAAATGCTAGTGTAAGCTATATGTCAGGGAAAGCTACTCTTAGTTAGGTACACACAAATAGTGAAAGTGTGTGTGCGTAACATTATATACGCATAGGTATTAATTATGTGGGCAAAAATCATAGTAAATATGAGCTTGGATATACATATTAGATTTATATATCCGATTTCCTTCGAAATATCTATTCTCTGGGACAGGTAAGCAATATGTCACACATAAGAATACCTACTAAAATCGCAGATTAATAAAACACGTATAATTCTATTCTCATTGTATGTACCATTTACTCATAATTATTTTTGTAATTGTCAACTGATATAAAAAGAAAGCCATAAAAAATAGGTAGAGGTTAAAATTAAATCGATTGTCAAATATGCACCATAAACATATAAAGATATTTTAAACTCCCAAGACACAAAGCCCCTGAAACACCAATAACAAGAACTTCTTAGAAAATCCGATTCGGGATTCATTGTCTACCACTGTAAAATCGCACCCACAGTTTAAAACCGCAATAACAAAAAACGGTTGAAGATTTAAAATCGAAAAACGTCTGTAGGTTGATTTTTATCTTCCTCGTAGGTAAATTTCTACTCATTTTTAATTTAAGTTTCACTTGGTAAATACTATTTCTTGAAATCTATTCGAACAAGTGTTTCGATTTTAGAGTTGGGTCCTTGGGACGTTAAAGGTAGAAGAGGGGCTGGGAGCTGTTTCTTATTTTTATTTTTATATTTCTTATCACTGAGAACATAAACAATAGGCATACCTTCAACGTCCCAAATACCCAACTCTAAAGAATTAGCTACACATACGGTATTTGAAAATGATGCGGAATGCATCGAAACACGTGTCACAATATATTTTAAGAAACAGTGGCATATACTAAGTAAAACTTAAATTAAAAATGGATAGATTTTACCACAAAGTGACAGCCGAATCAATAAATTAATTTCAATACAGTAAGCAGCTCGGAGCTTAAAAGCAATATTTTCCAAAGGTTAAATAAAATAAGACTGGAACAAATATAGTTAATATTACCAATATTTGTAATTATTAACTCAAATTGTTGAGCTTTCATAGTATTGGACCGAGGGACTTTATCAGTAACATCATGCGGACCATGTAAAGCTTCAACTATCGCATTTTAACATCTCGCGTTCGCAGAAAAATAAATCGATACCTAAATACCTACACTCTTTATTTTTTGGAATAAATTTATTAGTTGTGAGTACAAACTTAATCGTACTTATTTTTTTCGTAAAATAAAATCACAAAATAACAATGTTATCGTACTGTCTAGTTGGTAATCGTCACATGGTCGTCACAAAATGTGCGTTGACGTACAGATAAACTCACTAATTTAGTAAGAAACAAGAAATTCAGTATAGCTTGTCCGAGCAGAGTGAGCGCGGCAACACGATGCTGATATCGGACACTGCACAGGATTGCAGGGGCGCAGCTATTTTCTCAGTTAGGGAAAATATATTATGTATAAATAATTGGACGCGTAAACGGTGAATGAGAATTTTTTAAAATACTAACTGCGAATAGGAAAATCAAACAATTCGACAAAAAAGAGAGATCAAAACTTCATAACGAGTGGAGCTGTCTGTTTTCAGGATGTGTATTACAAAAGTTGTTCAATTAATACGAAAACTGACGTCTTAAAACAAAATGTACTTTATTTAGTTACATGAATGGGTCCCCTTCAAAATAGTCACTTCCCCGACGCAAACACTTATTCCAGCGGTATTTCCACTTTTGGAAACAGTCCTGGAACGCTTCTTTTGTGACGTCCTTCAGTTCCTTCGTCGCATTTTTCTTAATCTCGGAAACCGTTTCAAATCGTCTTCTTTTCAAAGGACTTTTGAGTTTGGGGAACAAGAACAAGTTAGGCCAAAAACCGACGAGTTTTGAAATCTGAATGGGCCGGAGCGTTGTCGTTTTATCAGTTTCAGCCCATTCAGTTGCAGAACTGGTAAGTTTTTGGCCAAATACCCGTTCATTGTTCTCCTCCATCCACCCTGCTCACCTGATCTCGCTCCTTCTAACTTCTTCAGACTCGAAAGGAAGAAGATATGAGACGATTACCGCGATTGAGGCAAATGCGACAAAGGAACTGAAGATCTCACAAAGGAAGCGTTCTAGGACTGTTCCAAAAGTGGAAATACCGCTGGGAGAAGTGTGTGCGTCAGAGAGGTGACTACTTCGAAAGGGACCCATACATGTAACTTCTAAATAAAGTACATTTTGTTTATGACATCAGTCTAAGTACTATCAATTGAACTGGCTGTGTATATTTATGTTCACACATGCATACATGAATTATTCCATAATATTATTTTACTGTCATATATTACATACGACAGTATTAATATGTACGCAAGGCGCACACACCGGATGTAATGTCAGATAACCTTTTTTAAAATTTAATATAAGTTAAGGCGAAAAATAAGTCGTCATATAAAAAAGTGGACTACGAAGTGGTCAGACTGAATGCATTCAGAAAGTGATTAACACGCGCAAACCAGTAATCTACATGCTATCTTTGTTGGCATTTCCAAATAATATACAATAGATATCGCGAGACATTAGATAGTATTGAAATATGTAAATAAATAAGGGAGTACGAAGAATGAAACTACACCAACATATTAACGACGCGAAGTGAGTAGTCAAAAGGGTATCTAGAGCCTAACTAGCCATCTTTGTTCTATCACCCTTCTCCCACCACAAACCCTGTTGCTAAGTACTAAGCAATAGGAGCGGTAAATTACAGGAGTGAGTATCTTTTCTGCAATGGTAGAATATATATATATATATATATATATATATATATATATATATATATATACATGCATTTATATTATGGATATTTCTCGGCCAGGCGTCATTCGGAAAGCGTTCGTCTATACCCAGTAGATTGGTCGAGAGAGGTTGGCGATTAAGTAGTTTTGTAACGACCCGCATGCCGCGCGACCCAATAGAGGCGACAATTGGTTTAGATTAAGGTTGTGGGGTTATTCTGAGGAATTCAAGTCCCGACAATGTGTCACGTCACTCTCGAGAAATACACACACGAGGGAGCCAAATTCCCCGACGATACAGATTATAAGAGAAATTGTATAAGCGAGACCAAATATTGATAAATATTCAACCGAACGATAGGACACCCCGTGGCATTTCATTTGCATAATGATTACATCTTTATAATTCGTAGCGATCCTCGCAAAGCTCATAATCAATTCAACGAATGCACATTTGTGTATATCATACGTACGTGCACATCTCCGTTGAATTCGTTAACAGTGGGAGGCCTTGGCTTGTCAACGAATTACCTAAAATACTTAAGCCGCACATGAAGCCCCAATCCCGCACGTGTTGAGCGGTATCCGCATACCTTCAATTGTGGAGGACCCCGATTCGATTCCCGGCGGGGTTGGCATTAATGGGGTCAGGAGTCCATTAGGATTAGAAATGACAATGGGCAGATGAATATCGGCAGAATGGAAAATTCCGCGTAGATCGCGTTATTCGGCCCAAGTGTGTACTAAAGTCCCAGCCCTTCCTACCTCTGATACGAATATTTGACGATAGCAGTGCGTAATATCTAAAAATGTGAAATAAACAATTCCAAAATCACTGGCAAACGAATGAACGCATTTTTTCGTAAAGTCGTAAATCCAAAACGTAATAAGTGCTTTGTTAGGAATTTCCCGCGAGTTTTTAGGTTGCAAATATAAAATGACTGAATATAGTATAATTATTAACTCCCTAGAACTTGCAGCGAAGAATTATTCGCTGAAGTTCTGAAAAAAACACAAATTCATCTTTCTTCGACAGTTGGAGTTTTGGGTGTGCGATTATGTATCTCGCGCGTAACTTTTTACCGCCTTTTTCGCGGTAAATCCACAAATAACATGTAAAAGTACTGCTACTGTGACTAGCCCGCCCCTGGGATAAGGTCATCTAATCGATAACGAGGTTTGCGGATAACTCATATACGAGAAGTCGATACCATTTTTCCGGGGACCCCGAGTGCTTCTAGAGAAGAGATGCAATTGCCGCGCATGCGTAACTACACTGGAAACTTGCCGGTTTTTACAGGATACTCGATGTCTTCCGTTTTATAGAATGTAACGAACGTTTTCAAGTTGCAGACAAAAATAGCTCTGTATTTCTCGTAATAAGCCCAACAAACCTACAGCTATCCAGAGAACATAATTAGAAATATTTGCAAAACAAAGGTACATAGTAAGCGCATTCGCCGCAAGTCGCCGCCCATCTCGTACAAGTGGATGAAGAGAAAAGCTACCAACATCTCGCCCGCGGATCCACGCCAGGAAGCCACAAACGCGCGCATCGAGAGATGAATCTCGCGCGATATTAAACCATTTCCTCGCACAAACATCATGTGTTTGTATGTTCTGATATCGGCGAGCGAAGATGTTGGCAACCTTTTACTTACCTTACGAATCCTAGAAATAAGTACATGCAATCGCAATTACACTTTAAAGTCTGGTACAGGAATTTTGATAAAATATTTTACAAGTTCATAAAATAAGCCATTTCAAATACTGAAGTAAATTATATTTCGACGATTCCCATAACAGACTTTAAAAAACAAATAAAATATCACGAAAAATTTATCGCATTTTGACGCTAGCACATTACTAAGTAAAAGTAATAAAATGTCGTAGAATAGGGATGCACGCAAGGCCTAAATGCAGTCAGATCAAATAATTGGCAATAGTCTAAAATATTTTTTTTTGCCATATGTCTGATTTCCCGAATCACGCGTCGTGGTAGCATATATGAAAGAAAACCTCCGCAACTTGGCGTCATCGAGGACTTTCGACCGAGCTTTCGGTTTGCGAGATATCAGAACATGTCGACTAAGTGACAACCCCTAAAAAGTTTCAAAACCTAACTGAAACTAAAAACCCGTAAATCACCGCACTGCGAGTTCAAATACTTTATCTGTTATACCTCTTAAACAATATACCGCGTAAAACAAAAGCTATATGAATTTACATCACTAGCCTGATCATTTCGAATAATAATTCTTTAATTAACGAAACTAATATCAATTTAAAAAGCTAAATTCCAAAAACCAGCAACTTTGTAAAAAGCTTCGGAGCGAAAGCGCATACCGGACAACAAAGAAATGTTATCGAGGGAAATTGTGGTGCCTAAATTCCAACTAAAAATGAATGAAGTCGTAGCGAAAGAAATGATATTTGGAGTTGGTTTAGATTAAAGGTGCCGGTCCGTATAAGATGAGGAGTGTTTTGGGTATCGATTTTCTTGTATTAAGTTCGGGAAGGTGGAAGTAATACGTGCCGACATGACGGACTTACCTCGTACTTGCAGCCAGACACTCGCAGCCAGGACTCCACCTTGAGGCAGAAGGGCGACAGCGACGGCAGCACCGGGGTCCTGTGGAACTGGTACAGGCACACGACGTCCGTCTCGTAGTTCGCCTTGTGCACGGTCACTTTAGGCGGCGGAGGCTCGACCACTTTGCCGGTGGCCGGCTCTTCGGCAGCAGCCGGCTCTTCCGCGGCGGGCTCCGCTGGCACCTCTTCCTTCATCTCCTTTTCGGGCACGCTGTTCGCTACTTCCGTTGCCATTGTCTCTGGTGGACACTTTCAGTTATAAGTAATCGGTGCGAGTATTCGACGGCGAGCGCGAACCGAGATAACGTCAAGCCACGGAGGACGCCGACTCGACTATGCCGGTTGCTCGCGCTTGGCCGGGGAGCGTCGCTCGCAGCGCTGCGCGGTGACGTCACGAACCCGTTGCTTAGCAACCGCCACACCCAGCCCCGTTCGGTGCTGCCAGAATTATTCGGGGAGGGTTGTTATATTAACAGTAATAATTGCCAGTTCACATAGCGCTGTTTTCGCGAAAAATCAACTCTAGGGCCCCATACAATTTACGTTTATTATTACTAAGTTGTTTCATTCTGAAGAAAAACGTAATGATAAATGACAATGATGAAAACTGTTTTATGCCACTATTCGACCCAATTGGACTAAGAGCTTGCTTTTGTGACTTTTTCCGGACTTTTGAGGCGCGAAATAAATACTGGCGTGGGAATCGATTCAAAGCTCTAACTAACTAACCATCACGCCGCTTCCCTGCAGGGTTATTCAGAGAGTTGTTGCAAATACTTTCAAGTATTTGAATTTTTTATTGTGGCAAGTTTTCCTCGGTCTTCCTCTGCATCTTTTCCTACTACATTCACCTCATAATTTTTTTAAACTTTTTTTCCTCACTTATACATTACACGCGTCCAAACCATCTCAACACACCTGTCTTACTTTTATCTTTAATGCTTATCTCAGCCTTTCTTTCCTTATTTCATTCAGCATTCTTTTCTTATTTCATCATTCAAATGTCTATTAAACACCGTTTTGCCCACAGTTTCGTCTGAGGGATCGCATTTCAATTCGAAATTCACCTTTTTAGACCATACACTTGTTAGTAATTTGGTAATAAATATTTTTTATTCAAATAATATTCCATATGTATCAATCTTTTTCGAGCAGTCAAGGAGGAGGATTTCCTGGAAATCCTTTAAAAATAAACATTACCATAACCTTCCAAGCAGACAAACAGTCTTCGCCCTCTTAGTTGCTCTTTCTTTACACTTTGTTTGGCATCTATTTTAACTAAAGAGTGTAGTAGCCAGACTATAATGTCATCCATAATTGAAATTCGATTTCAAACACTTCTTTAGATTAATGAACATAGACAAACACTGCCTTCTTAAGGTGCTGTTCTTTCTTTCTACTTTAAGAACTGATACTTTGGTCATTTCACATCTTTGAAGGATAATATTTGGCAACCACGACACAGTGAAATTATTTGTAGCAGTAATTCTTGTTGCATATTGAGGTCATCCAGTTACATTTTTCAAAATAGTCACTATTTTTTAACAAATTTCATTTATTTTGTAAATGGGGTGCCATATAAACGATAAGTCCCTTTTATTAAACATCACAATCAAAGGATAATCTTTCCAACATACACCTTCTGTAAGCTGCAATTGAAAAGAAAAAATCCATTTTGCATTTTCTATTCTTGTTTTTTGGTACATCTTTGAACAAAAATTGTCTTTATTGAAAATCAATTTAATCAAGTGCATATTGACCACTGTTATTTGTGACCTTTAGCCATTTTTCGGGAAACTTCATAATTCCATCGGAATAGAACTTCTGTGGTTTATCTTCGAAAAACTTGGACAAGTGATTTTCAGCGGCTCATCGGTCGACCAATTTTTTACCATCAAGAGATTTTTACAGAAACTGAAACAAATGGTAATCAGACAGTGCAAGATCCAAACTATATGGTGGATGCATCAAAACTTTGCAACCAAGTACCATCAATTAGTTCAGAGTCATCAAAGATGTGTGTGGCCAGGCATTGTCATGATGGAACACAACTCTCATTCTGTTGGCCAATTCTGGTCGTTATTTCTGGATTGCTTCATTCAAACGGTCAAGTTGTACACAGTACAGGACTGCATTGATGGTTTCGCCAGGTTACAACAACTCATAATGGACAACTCTCTTCCAATCCCACCAAACACTGAATATAACATTGTTTGCCGTTAATCCAGGCTTTGAAGTCGTTTGTGGAGGGTCACCAGCATTAGACCATGATCACATGCATTTGATATTCTCGCATTTCACCCACTTTTTTATGGTCTTTATTTGCTTCAAAAATGGTTCGATTTCGTTGCGTTTCAGCAGCATTTCACTTATGGTAATTTGGTCAGTAAAATTTCTTTGCGTTAATTCATATGGCACCCAATCATTGCCCCTCTTTTTGTAGCTTGCACTTTTCAAATGATTTCAAACTGCCATGTGGTTAATATTTAATGTCTCCGCTATTTCTTGATAGCTTGCATATCAGTCTTGCTCCACTAGATTAATAATTTCATCGACTTTTTCTTTGACTAGCCGACTAGAGGGAGATGCATCTTTTACATAGAAATTTCAAGAACGGGTCGAGCAAATAATTCCTGGGTCCTTCATTTACTCAAGACATTCTCACCGCACACTTCACAAAAATTTCGACAATTTTTGCAATGTTTTTACCCTTTTTATAGTAAAAAAACCACCACATAGCGTATTTCTTCAGATATTTCATTCATTTTCAAATCAATATCACTTTTTACAAAAGCAATGAATTGAAAATCAATTTTATTTAAATGTAGACTAAAATATCCCCTTTTAAGCACATGTTCATTTAAAACAGTCGGGTGAGTGTTGCCTGATATATGGGCGTCAACATCATCTAGTGGCAAAAAACCGCACAGACTTTTTATATGACCTATTATATGTACTACCACCACCAAAATAAATATTTTTTTCAGGGGTAGACAGACAGAAACATATTGCATGTGTTTTTTTATTTACACCAGTGTTGTTCCAGACTCAGCTTTTTAATATAATTATTTTTTAGTAAGTATATATGGATAAATAAAGAGTATAAACTTCACCTTAATCGTAAATTACAATTATTTTAGGCCTGTAGGCTCTGCACAAATCATCAGCGATGCTAATCACAACGCCAAAATCTGCATACGCAGTCTGACGCATCACAAAAGGTTTATTGCGCAGTTTATTATCTGGGCGTTGTAATACTGCATTTCTACAATGTATCATGGCTCCAAATTTGCCACCAATTCTGTGTATATTCCTATTACAATTGAAATAGCATTTTTGAATTTAGTATTTACAAACTGGTGGAATTCTTGAGATTTTCTTTTAATGAAAACACCTTTGTAAGTACATAATTTATTTAAAGAAAAATTGATTCATAATGAACATTTATTATGGATTTTAAAAATAAATAGTAAAATCAATTACATCTTAGAAAAATATTAATATATTAGAAAATTTATTAACCCTTTGGACGCGTAAATCAACTATAGTCCATGGATTTTTACAAGTCATGGACTAAAGTTAACAAATAAAAGAAATTTACAAATAAAGGAAATAAAATAAATTTATAGAATACTTTATTTTTATTTTTTGCTTTAAGCGTTCAAAGGGTACATTACAGTAAAAATGTGTAAAAAAATGCTTAGTGATTCAAATAAGTACATAATATATTGCGATTGATAAATGTGTATATTAAAAAATAGGTGCTTTAAATGGTATAGTTATGTTTGTATCTAATTGGCGAACTATATTATTGTGTGAGATTTACGAATATTTTTAGATACAAAACAATAACAAAGCATTACAAGTTAAATTGATTATGTAAAAATCAGTTTTGTTAACGCAAAACCACAACAAATTATCATAAATATAAAAAAAACAATATATATAAATATATATATATATATATATATATATATATATATATATATTTATATATATATATTTTTATATATATATATATATATATATATATATATATATATATATATATATTTATATGTATATTATTTTTTTTTACAATAATATTATATCAATTAGTATACATATCACAGGTGAGTTTTTTGTTCCGTCCTATTAATAATTTTAAATTGCCTTAGAAACCTTTGTTGTTTTCTTTTAAAAAATCTAAATAGACGAATTAATTTCAGCAAACACATTAAAAAAAAATATTAATTAAAAGAGAAATATTTGTTTTTTTAATTATTTACAAAGGTAATTAGTTGCAAATACCCGGTGGCAACCATGTGTGGTACCAATTGAAGGTTTTCAATGCCGGAATAGCAACTATCCTGTTTATAAACAAAGGCAACCAAGTCGAAATATCCCTAATCATTCATGATATATTACCAGAAACAGTGCTCATCTATGCTGACCTGTAAAACTCAAGCGTTCAAATCATATTGGCATTTTATAACCATTTTCTTATAGCTCTTGTATTGACAAAAGTTGCCAATTAATATAGGAATAAATGTTAATATAACGGAGGCATTAAAAACATCAACACATTGTTACGGCGTTGATATTCATAAATTGGTATTGAACACTTATGACAGCCGAATCACAATGGTGGCTAAACTAAATAGGCCCGGAACATAAAACGCACCTGCAAGTATAAAAATAAAAACTAAGATGCATTATAGATATTTTAAAGGGTAGGAAAAATTTCGTGAGAAGTTATATATGTAGACATATTTGGCATTTTTGTGTGTTTAGATAGACTTCATTTTTATTGCACCAATCTGGAAGTCATTCCAGATTTCTTTTTAGTATGTAACTGTAGTTTATGTGACCAATTGTTTTGAAAATCTATTATACTGTATTAAATCTATTGTATGATGGTGATGATTATTGTAAGTGATGATTTTCATTAGTGTATTATTAATTGTGATTGTACATATTTTTGTTAATATTGTTAAAGGCATTTGCCGTAAATAAAATAAATTATGATAAAAACAGTAAAACAATTTTTAAAATTATGATTTCTACAAGAAATCTTATTGCAGATTTAAATACATGGATAAGAGTGATGTTTGTCATGAGCAAACGGAGCATGCATAAAGATATACAAACATACCTTTAATCTAAATATAAAGCTACATCTCACATATTTTTTAATTAATATCTATTTATATTCTTTTAAGTAATAACATCCTATTACCTTATTGAAAATGTCGTTCAATACTTACTATGTAATATTAATATATGCATACATATAATAATAAAACCCTTATCCGCACCCCAATGGTGCATAGGGCACTGCTTCATATAAACGCAGTGCTATCTTGATCGTTTACACATGAAGGAAAGGTGATCAGCCCTCCGCTTCAGGTACCAGTCTAGGGTAATATTGAATAAATATTACAGTGAAAAAATCACTTATATTTATTTGACCCCCCCCTGGGAATCGAACCCGGGACCTCCAGAACGGTAGCCGAGTGTGCTGACCATTACACTACGGTGGCGGACATACATACATACATATATTATTATTACACAGTAAGTTCATATCTTCCGATTGTATTTAATAGTCATAATTTACAAAAATTTGAATAGATTTGTGATGTGATTATGGATTATTATGCAAGATCCATAAACTTATTTATAAAATTAGATTTCAAAAAGGGATTACTGGTTATCAAATTTTATTAATGATTTCATAAGGGCAAGATTATGGGATAGTTATACATTTTTGCATAAAGTAATAAAGGGCTTTGAAATATTATTAGTTAACAAGGACTAACACAGGTGCCCATTTTCACATACTTACATAAGAAAGCTGTAAGCCATGAGCGAGCCTGTGTTCCTGCATAATTTATTATAATTATTGGATCAAAGGCAGGTAGCATTTGCTGGCTTGCCAATATCTCATACACAGTTACTTATGATTAATTCTTCATTTAAAAGAGCAGAAATACTAGTCTGGCTACCTCAAACACGCAATACCCGATATAAAGTAATTATAACTGTAGGGAAAGTAACTGACTACATGGTGCACTTCTTTTTTGGACCCCTATTTGTCCTAAATATTGTACACGGCACTGCATAAGATTCATACAGTGTAGCATTAACTTGATCATTATTGGACAAGAAATACCGATAGCAGAACGGAGAATAGCGACAATGGCTACGGTCATTTATCCATACTCGCACAAATTGTGGGACATACAAGCCGTTGGGAATTTGTATGAGTTCCTTGAAGACATATCACTCTAATACCTGTTAACACACAATATTACAATTTAAAAAAACAAAGCTATTTTATTCTCCATATGAATTGATATGTAAATTTTATTTGCAAGTATGACCAATAACATAATACATAGTCACTAGGTCTATTGATTTTTTCCCAAATACATACATACATTTACTTCAGTCTTATTTATTATTATTGGTTATGCTATTAATTTTGGAGGATTCCATTAGTACTACAAGTATATTTATTAGCAGTAAAACTTTATAAAAAAAGCACATACATTTAATGTGAACCCTACCCAGATTCGAACACAGACTCTCGTACGCTACACTAAATGTCATGACAAAGTATCTGTATTTTCACTTAGGAGGATAACGAGATTTACATTCTTTACAAATAAAAGGATCGTTAAGTTTATTTTTGAATTTATGAAAATTGTAAAAATTCCATGGTTTCCTTCATTATTTTGATTTGTAAAATTCCCTTAAAAAGCAGCATTTCACTTTGCCGGTGACACGTTGCATCAGCACTTACACACAACTTCATGTCAATTTATTTGTGCACCCACTGCGAGCATTACATACAGCAAGCTCCGTGAGTGGGAATCAAATAAAGAAATGACACAGTTTGTTTATTGATTTGAAATATAGACAGTTTACCCCTACATATATCCCTTATTTGCTATTTATCAAATTCAATATGACTCGCACCATTTTGTTATGTGATTGTTTAATATTAATTATTTTTCTAGTAAGAAATTAAGTGAATATACCCTATTAATTACGAATTTGTAATTTTATTGCTAATTAATAAAACCACCATAGAAAACTTGATCTTTATGACACTTGCTCTTCAATATAAAAGTATTTTTGTTTTTAAATTTGATTTGAAATAAATATTATAAATGACGCATTTCAATATTTCTTGATTTTTTACTTAAACGTCCTTTAAACAGGTTTACACGAGGTATTCAATCCACCAAATATCGGAACCAGCTTTAACATTATTTTGTGAAAAGAAGACAGCATATTGTCGGCAGAAATGCAAACTGTAAGCCCCACGTAAGAAATATATTTTGGTGGCTTTGTACTAAGAATTCTTATCCGATTCAATGTGTCTTAGTTATGACGGAAACACTAGAATTTAATGTTTATTATTGCCTGTTACAACCTACCCATATTTTCTAATAATTAATTCTAAGTGATTACAATATTTGACAGTAAAATTGACAACAATTGTAAATTTAACAAAAATTAAATATCAATTTATAATCTACAATAGTTTTAATAATAATAATAATCTAAAATGGACACGGCTGTCGTACAAAACAAAGTCCTGATTTTCCATATTGCGAGATTATTGCAATCTTAATATACATATACATTTCTCTATAAGAATGTGATTCAAAGAGTAAATTCACCATTAGTGACAATAAATTTTGATGATTTTTAAAAATTATTACGCTGTTTTACTTACAAAAACCTTTTGATGCAATGATATAGATAAAAAAGAATATGGAAGCCTGGGTATTTGGTGAATGTTACACATGTATAAAGTGATCAATTAAAATAGCCTATGACAGGTCGTAAGTCCTGTAAATGCCTAGACTTTCATATTATTCTTCATCTTTGTTGAGTTAATAATAAAAATAACTCCTAAGTGGAGACAAACCCGCAATCTGTGAACAAAGATTTGGATACACTCGAAATATTATTTTGATATAAATTAAATAGATAAGTGAAAACAAATATATATCACAAACTTGAGATAGAAATTATGAAACTTTTAAAATAATTACAAAATTAGGTTGATTTTAGTTCTTTCTAGAAATTCATAGTTTATTGCCAGTAATTCAAACCACAAACAGTATCTGATGGGATCCGTTGCATCTCTAGTCTTCAAGTCCTTAATTGGTTAGGTTATGTTAATGTCACAGCTTTTCAGGGGGTTGATTTGTTCAATGTTTAGGTGGGCTATAAAGCGAAGGCGCATCTGAAGAGCCGGCCTCAATCTCCTGATGATTCCCTCCACTTCACTCTTCATCATGTCACCGACAAACATGTACTTTATGTGGTAGCTATATTTATATGTTAAGGATAACCTCCATGCCAGTTATATGTAATAATAATAATAATAATAATAATAATTTGGATAACTGATATATTAATAAGAACAGCAGCACCAAATGTTGGGCACACATCCATTGACAGTTCAACGTGATTCAAATGATGTTCCATACAAAATGTATGAGAAAATGTTTTTTTTTGTGATTTTTTTCCGATGTTTTGATAGTTATTCTGCTATTCGGGTCGGAGACAAATGCAGCAAATCAAAGATCATTAAAATCAGTTCAACCGTTCTTGAGTGAATAAATGGTATAACTAACACGACATTGTTTTATATCTATACTAAAAGCAGTGCATCTTATAGCCTGTAAAATACGGTATGTATTTTTATTTAGATTGGGTTTCAAAACAAATATAATAAAATAAAACTCTTATCCGCACCCCAATGGTGCATAGGGCACTGCCTCATATAAACGCAGTGTTATCTTGATCGTTTACACATGAAGGAAAGGTGATCAGCCCTCCGCTTCAGGTACCAGTCCAGGGTAATATTGAATAAATATGACGGTGAAAAAATCACTTATATTTATTTTACCCCCCTTGGGAATCGAACCCGGGACCTCCAGAACGGTAGCTGAGCGTGCTGACCATTACACTACGGAGGCGGAGGCGGAGATTGGGTTTCAAAGGTTTAATAAATATTGAAAAGGATACAGCAAGTCACATATTGGGTCAATGTGGCTCAGGTGTGTCTGGGCCTTGTCTATCTGCGCCAGGAGTTCGTATAAAATAATGGTGACTTCAATAACAGCCCTCGGTAGATCAGTGTTAAACCTTTGCAGGAAAGGTCCCACCAGGTGGCACAAGAATAGAAACTGTACTTCAGTTTGAATCACGGGTATTAGTTTCTCTTTTACAAATCTGAAAACAACAATTTTATAATGTTTATTCATAAATAACTTTTTTTAAATGTATTTGCCGACTATATAATATTCATGTACTCAAGGTCAAGGTTACAATAGCCACACTTATCTACCCTGTACTCTCATATATTCTCACATACGTTTCATATCTTCTGTCATTCTCTTTCACATAAATAGTGTACATGAAAGTTTTCGCTTACAAATTAGAGCTACAAAGATAAGAGGGTTTAAATGCTGGCTCATACAGCTAGAACTTAAAATGTGCAATCAGTACTTACTGCGGAACTTGTCCAACCTGCCCAACCCCTGCGTGGTACCACATGGAATGTGCCAGGGCTAGAGTGAAGCTAAACTTGTTCTCGAGCAGAGCACTGCGTGTGGTGGTCAGATTGAAGAGCTGGAAGGGTGAGTTGTTGTACTGCCACTCTGCCATTTGCGGGCTAACAATCACCTTCAGAATGCGGTCCTGCAGCACTGACCAGTACGAATCGGGCAAGGCCGCCATCACGAGGCCCACGGCGTTGATCCAAGATTGCAGCTGATTAGCGGGTATGACTGTGAAACCTTTAGTTATGACATCCAAGAGATTGGCTCCCACTACAGAAGGTACTAAGGGAAGAGACATGAGTTCCACGCATGTCACATGTAGAGCGTGAGCTGATGGGTTCGGGAATTCGTTGAAGCGCCAATCTGTATTTGGAAAGTGAGTCTTTCCGGCCATTGCTGAATGTTGATGTAAGTCAATGTTTTTTATTTCAATCCTGCTGATATTTTTTAAGGCAATAAGCGTGAGAATTTTCAAACTGAGACAGGTTTGATGTTTCACTAAAAATTAGTCTATCAGTTCATTATATGATGCTTATAAGCTTCCTATTTGCTTACTTTTGGTAGAGCGCGAGAGAACATTGAATACATTGGAATCGGGTTTGCAGTTACTTGTGAATAGTATACTGAGGATCGGCAGCTAAGTATAATTAGGGTCGGGGTTAATAAAAAAACTGCCCGACAACAATGTTTTAATATTATGATTTTAAAAAATACGGATAATCAAACATCATTATTCAAGAAATTTCATGCGATTTGACGTTCAACTATCCAGTTTAATTGAGGAAATGAAATAAATCAAGGAATTTTTAAAAATAAATAAAAAAAAAACATATCATTTTAAGATGCTGTGCAGAAAAGTTTTCCTAATATGTACACACATTTGCTCACTCCTTTCAAGAACGTCATAAATCAAAAATCGTCAATTTTCAGTTGTGCATGTCTTCATAATGCCCAGAAAATGTACTATATCCCAGCAAAAGCGGCTTATTTTTAACTTAATATTTACCCGCTACAGAGCAGAATGTGTTGTTTTTGCACTTTTAAGAAAAGGTATTGTTCAATTCTTTTTTTAAATATGTATACTATATATTTTTCAAATGGAGAAAAAACCTTCAGGTTTTACCTAAAAAGATCTGTTGCACAGTAAAAAGTTTAATAAGTGGCTTGATATTTATTTTTCATACATTGTATTATATTTTTAAACTTTAAAAATATTCTCCTGAAAAATCAAGTTTTTTTTATTTATGACGTTCTTGAAAGGAGTGCGCGATATATGTATGCAAGTTAGATTGTAATGTAGCAAAAAGGATACTGTCCACAATTCTCCGGATCAGTACCATGTAGTAGTTAAGGTCAGGCAGCCAGGTGGTGGTGCTCTCAGTCTCGGCGAGGTAGGCCTGGAAGGGCTCGGAGGCGGCCCATCCCGCGGGCCGCACATCTCGCAACGAGCCCAACACAGCGCTCACCAGCTTGCGCTTCAGCGCGGCCTGGTCACGCAACTTCCGCTCGTAGTAGTGCAGCGTATTGTACAGGTATGTCACTGGCCGATCTGACGACAAAAGTAACCCAGACTCGTAAACAATCATATGGACACCGGAAATATTAACATTCTAAATGTAACTAGATCAATTACACAAGCGAGGTATGGATTTACATAAACAGAGCTGGAATATATACTTGTCCCTAAGACAATACAAATACAATTGCGTGTCATAAGTCGGAAGAATGAGTTAGTGATGAAAACTTATAGTTATTTGGTAAATTTACAATTAGCAGAAATATACAATTCCAACTACAAAAACAAACAAAAATTCAATCCAAAACTGAGCAGACTGTGCTGTCTAAATGGATTGTTCTTCATGCTGAGATCAAAATTTTCCGATTGCCGGGAATCGAACCTGCAACGCCTGTTTCGCAGTCGAGTGTCTACCCAACTACGCCTGCAATTTGGATGTGTAATGTCACTGTAGCCAATTGATATATACATGGATAATTGCAAAGAATGAAAAATATTAAATATTGAAGTTAGAATGATAGATCTGACTGTTGCTTTTGAAAGCTGCAATGCTGTGCTTCTTGCCAATAGTGGAAACAACTGCGAGCGCTGGTAGCAAAGGTGTAAAATGTGTGCTAGGAAAGTGATTTGTTGACCAATGTTGGCAAATCTAAAGTTATGGTTTTGAAAAGAGATTAATGTAGATCTGGGTGTAAAACACTAGTAAATGGGGAAATTTTGGAACAGGTAAATGATTTCATATTTTTGGGAAGTATGTACGTTGTTTAGGGATGGAAAGAATAATAAAAATATTGAAAGGAGAGTGAATGCTAGGAACAGAGTGAACGGTGCACTGAAATCAGTTATAGTAAATAAAAACATATCAGCGAAAGTTAAACTGGCAGTACACAGCGGAATTCTGATTCCAACGCTAATATATGGAGTGAAGCATGGAGTTGGCAAAAAAATTATAAAGTAAACTGAATGCAGTCAAAATGCAATCTCTCAGCCGAATGTGCAGAAAATTTATGGATGATAGGTGTTCAAATGGTGATATAAGAAATTAATGCAAAGCTGAGATTAAGCTGAAAAAAGCTGTTTTGAGACGGTTTGGGCATGAGAATCGAATGAGTGAAGAATAGTAAAATAAATGTATGAGGTGAATGTAGTTGGAAATAGAAGTACAGGAAAACCGAGGAAAACTTGGTATGATCAAGTATTTCAAATACTTAGGCGTAGTTAGTTCAAGATCTGGAATAATCAGCGGATATATATGAGGAGATGCATGAATGTGGAAGAGGTGAATAATATTTGGAAGGACAGAGTGGTGTGGCATTCTATTCTCTCAGCAATCCCTACATCAAGTGGCGTGATGGTATCTATCCACTATTTGATCTATTATTAATAGAATAAAGTCATCTTAAATTTAGGTTTTAATTAAGTATTTAAAAAACAAAAACATAGAAGCTTATGGTGCAAAATACTATCAAAAACATGAATTACTTTTTTTATAAATGAAAACCACTTTCAGAAAACAAACTGTTTGATATAAAAATTAAAAGCGTTTAAAGTGTGTCTGTTATATAGGAAACATACGTAGGAAGTAAAGAAATATTTATATACTTACCGTGAAACTTATAAAGGCATCCTAGGTGGTCGAGGAGCAATTCCAGACTCTTGCTGTTCTGTGGAATCTCAAGGAAACGGTGGACCACGATGTCCAAAACGGGGATGAAACGAAGGCAGACATTGCTCAAATACACCGGAAGGGAACCTCCATAGGGGCCTGAAGCTTCCTCGGGAGCAAATTTCTCTGGATACTTTCGATGAAAAGACAGGTGCTTTTCATGCCTGAAAAACACAAGGTTGAGGTTCTTATGTGAAAATCTGTTTTAAATTGGTATTCTGTTTAAGTCCGAAGAGACCATGATCATCGATGCTTTTGTGGATTTAAAATTTTGCTTAGATTGTATTGTATATTAAAAAGACAGATTCAAGCTCCTTTTTCTTGTAGACGTATCACTCATGTAGTACATGCTTGCTAACATGTTACTTTTTTTATCTTTTTTATGTTTTTCATTTTTTTTTTAATTAAATTTTTTTTTTCTTGTTTTCTGATAGTCAAGTATTTTTTGTATTTTATATTAACATTATTCTAGTTCTACTTATAATACCTATTGTATTCTTGCCAGTGCCCTTTACTATGACCTAAATTATATTGTATACCCACACACAGGCCATGCCTTTGTGGGATCTTTTTAGTATTTATATTTTATTCATATTTTTTTGTATTTATATTTTATTCATATTTTTTTGTATTTATATTTTATTCATATTTTTTGTATTTGAATTTATGTCATGTTTGTATAATGCAAAAGAATTTAAAAAAAAAAAAAAAAGTTAAGTAATATTTTCATTTTACAGTAAGACCTAGATAGGAGTCATTTCCCTATAGTAGTCCTATAAACACAGAAAGGTCGGGGGGTGCCAGAGAAGCCGCTGTTCGAGGCATTTCGTGGACTTAACGTAATCAAAATATTTAAGGAGGCAGAGCGATTGGCCCTGCGCTATCGAAGCCTGAGGTTTGAGGACCCCTCAACTTTGTTTCCCGCTTCGTTTGGCCTCTCATCCCCGACCTGTTTGGCATGAGAGACCCTTCTGGTAGTTGCACTACCGCCAACATAGCCTAGTGGATCATTGAGAAACGCAAGCCTCTCACCAAGACAAGGTAGGGATCACGAAGGGAAAAGAGTTTTCTCTGTACCCCACATTAATAACTTTTAATTACTAAGAAAAAGGAATTATAATATACATGTTTTAATATTTGATTACCAGTCTCGCTGCTTCCAATGTTCAGGAGAGTTCTCTTTAACAAATTCTAAAGCTCTGTTGCGTACTTCGGATCCCTTGAGAAGTAGCAACTGGATAATGCAGAAGCATACTTGTGACTCATTTCCATCGGGATTAGCTCGTAAAGCCTGAAAGAGTTCAACAATATAATGATAATAATCAGTTAAAATTAACAATAATCATAATTAAACTTAACATTAGGTGGTTTCAACAAGGTATGTACCATAATGTACCCTAATGTAATGGTCAGCACGCTCGGCTACCGTTCTGGAGGTCCCGGGTTCGATTCCCATGGGGGGTCAAATAAATATAAGTGATTTTTTCACTTTAATATTTATTCAATATTACCCTGGACTGGTACCTGAAGCGGAGGGCTGATCACATTTCCTTCATGTGTAAACGATCAAGATAACTCTGCGTTTATATGACGCAGTGCCCTATGCACCATTGGGGTGCGGATAAGGGTTTTATTATGTACCATACACTTACACTTTGCACAAGAATATCTGAACTTCGAACCAGCTTGTGTTAACATGTACATAGTAAGCCTTTTTAAGGAAGGAAATATTCTATAAGGATATATAAATCTTTTAAATTACCCTAGAAACACCTGAAGTGTTAAACTGATAACAATGCAATGCCTTATGTACAATGTGATATAATAATAATATATGATTTGTTAAGAATCATTGTGCAAATTATTACATCAAGGGCATGCGCAAAGAAAACTAATTTAATTCTTATTAGGGGGAAGAAAAAATATTATTACCAAGCACAGGACAATTCTGTCAATGGTCACAATATTGTATTTCCAAATTATGTCATTAATGGCATCAACACATTTGTGAATGTGGGGACTTCCCGCTGTGCTTGTTACTTCAAAAACTAAATAGTCGCAAAATTTTCGCAGATGTGCGGACAATGCACGGGCGCCAATGCTTTCCAAAATCCTAAAATATAAAGTCTATTATTATTTTAAAAGCAAATACACATCAAGTACATAACAGAAGATAAATTTATATTTGAAATGTTTATATACGAGGGTCATTCGTAAAATAAGGTTCCCAAATTTTCATATTATTTTTTGACATGTCATCAAAGATGAAGAAGAATATGGAAGTCTGGGCATTTACGGGGCTGACGGCGGTCATAATTTGGAGATAATCCAGATTTTGTGAACAAGTATTTGGACACACTCAAAATGTTCCCAAATTTTATTTAAAATATACAGCTTTATTGATTCCTTAGCATTATACATCATTTTAAAGCTTAAAACCTACTTTATTTTTCTACATAATCGCCGTTTCTGTCTATACACTTTTGCAGACAATGCTCCAACTTTTGTTTCCCCCAGTTACAAATTCTACCGCCATTCCAATTCACAAAAAATAAACTAAAAAATTAGGCTATCAAAAGGTGTGCGCGCGCAGTGGGCACCTCAAAGCCGGAAACCACAAGCCGAATGGTGTTGAGTGTGCCCAGCAGTTTCTTCAACAGTGTGAAGACAACAAGGAAGAATTCTTGGATTCCATCGTTACTGGCGATGAAACAAGAGTGTTTCACTTCACCCCTGAAATTATGTAAATGTTGTCATTCAACTTCATCAAAGCCGAAGAAGTTTAAACAAATGCAATCTGTTGGGAAAGTCATGACAACCTTCTTTCTGGCAATTATGTAGAATAATAAAGTAGGTTGTAAGCTTTAAAATGATGTATAATGCTATAGAAAACAATAAAGCTGAATATTTTAAAAAAATACAGGAACTTTATTTTATAAATGACCCTTGTATTTATTTCCAAAAAAATATACCATATTTGCAGAATTTCGATTTTATTTTTTTTACCTCACTTCTCATTTAAACGTGATAAAAAAGTAATGTTATGAACACTTCATTTTGAAATGTTTTTGTATTACTGGTCATCGAGTAAATCACTATATTGAAATGTTGTCAATGGTATTTTTGCTGTTTCTAGTATTAGACACTTGGTCCTAGCAAACACAGACAATAATATTTAATAAGAAAATAGAGAATAGGTGATGTAAGGTAAGACTCAATTATCCATAAATAGGGTAAAAATTATACCCTTATGAGGTAAGTAGAAAATATCAAAAAAATAGTTGCTAGCTAAATAAACATGAGTTAAGTTTTTAAAAAATACTTGCTTGTAAGCAATGGGAGAAATTCGATCAGTTTCAAAAACCATTTTCCACAAAAGACATAAAAACAATGGTGTTCCTGGCACAGAAAAGTGTGCGATTATATCGTTTTCATTATTCATTGATGTCCATTTACGATATTCTTCATCGACAGACTTTTTGAGCAGTTGTTTGTTTTCTTTAGGAACAGGGTTCTGAAAATAAATTTATAATTAAATACAAATTTAGAACTACAAAAAAATTTAAGAGATTTTTTTTACGTCAAGCCCAGAACTGGCCATTCGCTTATTTTGCAGACAGGGAGAATTATTTTAAGGGAGAATTTTTTGTTCCTTTTAATTCTTTACCAGAAAATACTAGAGAATCACTTTTAATAAATTTATAAGATTTCAAGTATCCTCAATGATAAGCGGTGTGAATGATAATTACATTTTTAGTACATGGACTAATCAAACTACAATCCTATTGTAAAAAAATAATATTATATATGCTTCGGGCACATCAACAAATCAATATTCCAGTATATCATTACAATATTAAGCATCTTTTCACAAACAGATCAACTGCAAACTGAGTCAACTGTGAATGATGGGTTGGCAGTTGTGACACGCAGACAAAACAATAAAATGTATATTTTTTTAAAATTAAACACTTGAATATACCACTTTAATGAGTTTCGTTTATATATATGAATGACTAGTTTTGAAAACTTACAGATGTTTTCATATTCTGGTACAAATTAAAACTTAATTAACTTAAGTTTTAATTTTTACCAGAAGATGAAAACATCTGTAAGTTTTCGAAACTAGTTGCAATAAATAAATAAAACTCATAAAATGTAATCACTAGTAATATAGATATATGTAGACACAGTTGGTAATAAGTATTGTGATTGCTTATATGTGCTAGTAGTAGTGAAAAAATCAATTAAAAAAAGATAAATGATATGCTTAAAGAAAACTTGATGTGGATATTTACCAGGGAAAAAAATTCTATCAAAACTGGTGGAAAACATTGCAAAGTATGTTGAGACCAAAGGTGTGGCGTACTTTGCATTATAGCACTTAACAATTCCTTGCACCACGAACCATCTCCACCTGAAAAGTAATATTTTGATAATTTATCATATGAATGAAGTAGCGAACTTCACATAAGTGTAGTCCATTAAATATCTTCTTCATCTTGGTGTAGGCCCTTTGGCCTGTTTTTAAGAGGGATTAGCCTCCTGCGATGTCGATTCCCAGCTATCGACCCATCTCTTTGGTGGTCTGCCCGGGAGTAGTCTACCATGGGGTTGGCCATACAGTGCGATGTGGGGGAGTTTGGATGGTTCCATTCTCCTCACATGCCCATACCATTGTCTCTTGGACGACATCTTTGATCTCGCATATTTTCTTGATACTGGCGTTTCTTATTCTATCTAAGACTCTTGCCTGATATGCTTCATAGAATCTTCATTTCTGACACTCTAAGCGCGTTTTTTGTGCCAACGGTGTCCGATCTACTTTCGATCCATACGTCATGATGGATCGGACACAAGTTTTGTAAATCTTGATTTTGATACCGATCTTCATCTCAGGATTTTTCCATATAGCATTTTTCAGGCACCCTGAGATGGCTCTAGCCTTGTTTACTTGCCCCATCACTTCGCATCGCAGATCCGTTTCACCACACAGGTCCACACCCAGGTATTTAAACTTTTTTACCTGTTCTACTAAGACGCCATCCACAGTCGCGCTACATCCCACTGGGATCTGAGAGAACACCATGCTCTTAGTCTTTGTAGCGGATATGGTCATATTGTATTTTTGACTAGCAAAAAGGAATGCGTGCAAGAGTAGTTGCAGGTCCCCCTCAGTCTCAGCGAATACAACATCCGCGTAGCAGACAACATCAATGGTTCTCTCTTCCAGTCTGTATCCTTTATGTAGTCCTTTAATATCCTCCACAATCCCATCTATGATAAGATTGAAGAGGAATGGACTCAGACTATCGCCCTGCCTGATTCTGGTGTTTGTGTTTGAGTTGAGTTGCCTGATTATATGTATTGACTATTTCCGGGAGCACTCCTCTTTTAGCCAGTATTTATATTATATTATAGTATCATTAAATATTATATATATTATATATATATATATATATATATATATATATATATATATATATATATATATATATATATATATATATATATATATACATATACACACACACACAAATATATACGAGGGTTGCCTTTTAAGTTTTTACAAAAATTGATTAATGTAGTTGCATTAAAATAATAGCCTTGTTACCTGTTACGTGCATGGCTCTGGCCAATGTTAAAACCAAGGCTCTGTTGAGTTCTTCACTTTCAGCTGATACTAGGGGTTTAGGCTCGGCTAGAAAACGAGAAAGTTGTGGTTGAACCTCACCACTGCCTAGTCCCGTAATAAGACGGAGGGCTGTACTCTCAACACTGAAATGACAAATAGACAAATTGAAAAGGATGCATGGCAGGGATATTTTTTCTTACATTTATCTTAAAACCTACCATAAATGCAGCTGGGTCTGGTTTGTCTGCGGAACAGCAGCCAAGGAATGTAGATGTGACAGAAGTTGGACTCTATAATGTGGTTGAATGTGATGCATTCTGTATGAAAACATATCCAAAAGAGTATACAATATACCCCATGCGTGAGACTTAAACACTGTGGGTAAGAGTTGATCTGTAAAACATAAAAGAGAACCATGTCCTAGAGTTGCTGATTACGTATATACCTGTACATGTGTATATTGAAGTGAAAGAAAAATGTAACTCACTAATGAAACCCTTTATGCCGAGTGATTCTATTTCTGTGTATACCAACAGTCTGCTGTAAGTTTCCACGAGAGCCGGAGCCATGATACAATTCCCCGCCACGTTGGACTTATTTTGGGCCAACTTAGCAACATGCGAGACTATTGAATGGATGAGAGACATCTTGGAGTGGACTGTCAAACTGTCCAGAATACACATCGAAAGCGGAACAGTTGGTAGGTTGCTGGCAGGACTGGAGTTTGGTACAGTCTTCTGGCTTCCCAGAATGGTATCCACTAAGGCTGCCATTGGCCGTGTGAAGAACTCTTGGTTTGTGGAGTATGCATTACACAATAGCGCAATCCTGAAGTCTGAGCCCACACAAAGAGACGCATTATTTGAAGGCATCACCAAATGTTGAAGAAATCTACAAGAAATAGTAATACGTAATATCAATAAATTTTCTAGATTACATTAAAAATTCTGAAAATCATTGTAAATTTTGGCAAGTAAAAATTATCATACTTACTCGTAGTGGAGTTTCAAGGTATGAGGAATAGGGCGATGCATATTAATGTGCTCAGATTGAGCTTTCTTCATGAGATGCATCCATATGCATGTAATTGCCATCTGGTGGGTGCAATGTGCCCGGCTGTAGTCAGGTACTACGAGCGGTTCTTTTTCGGAATATAAAAGGTCATAGAGCTTCAACACGGGCAGGAAGTTAGATAAAGGATTTCTTTGAATGCTACCGGATATAAATTGAAGAAGAACCCACATTAAGTGGTCTCTCCCTTTCCTCAGATCTCTTCCAGAGAGTTTATCATGCAACGCCATAACTATGTTTTGGAAAGAAGCAAATTGGAATAGAACGAAGTAAATAAGTTGCGAGGAGAGATGGAGCCACAGCCAGTGGGTAGAGGATACTTCGTCAGACTCGGTGTCCTGCTCGTATCGTTCCATAGCCAAGATGACCAGCTCCACGAGTTGCTCTTCCAGGGCCACGCACCGCTGTTTATGCTGTTTCTGCAACCCGAGCATCGAGCAGACCATATCTCTCGAGTACGGTTGCTCCAAAACATGGCGCAATAGCCTGGTTTGTGGTTTTAGCAACTCTAGATCGTAGGGCAGATTTCCTTTCAAGGAAAACTTTAATGTGATCGGATCCAACCGCCAAGGATTTATGAGGTGATCCGCATAGCCAGAGTGCTCTACCACGGGCAACATATGAGAATGACCTATTATAGAGACCATTTGAGCGCAAGCCCGAAAGCTTTCTACAAAACTTGATAAAAGTTTTGCTAGTTGCTGAAAAATACGGAATAATATAAGTAAAGTAATTGTGGAAGGATATTTATATATAAAAAAAGGAAAATAAAAGTAGCGAGCTAACCCAATGAGGCCAATTGTTGCTGTCAGGATATGCTTTTTGGATTTCATTTACAATAAAATAAGCAGGAAGCAGTGATGCATTACGGTCAAATATATATTCCATCATACTTTGTAAAGCTTTTAGTTGAGGAAGGTTACTTGTATCAAGACGCACGGGTAGAGTTTGGGCCTTTTCTCTGCATCCCTATAAAAAAATTACATGGATAATAGTACAAAAAAATGGAGTATAAATGAATCAATAAGTCACAAGCTATACATTATCATATTTTAGTTAACCATTATGTAAAATAAAAAATATGTATAGTATACAATATATTTATATATTACATATAAGGGATGAAAACAATTTTTTTAATGTTTAAAAACACTGAAATTATTTTTAAGCTTGTATTAAGTACATCTATTTATATGCAGTATATCAAAACTATGCATGAACTGTTTTTTTTTCCACATTTAGTAAAAATGTAGAAGTAATGGTTATAAGGAGCTTAAAATATGTATAAAAAGAGGATTCAATTACATAACAAACAATAAAGATACATATTATAATATTCGCACTTATGTCAATTTTACACACGAGAAAATTCGCATACAATGATTGGATAAAATCGCAAACTTCACAGAAAAAATAAAAATAGGTAAATTACAAAAGTACACGAAATTCAATTGTTTTTACGATATAGTTACCTTCATAATTTCACGGACACCTTTATAATCCACACCTCCAATTATGTGTCTCATAAGGTTAAAGGATTCTATCCAAAAATCTACATTTTCGTGGCTTAATTTATCACACGACAAAATTGCATCGCATACCATCCTGAAAATAAAATTAATATGCAACTTAACTATGAAGACGAGTTCATGTTTGAGATTAAGAAGATATATACATATATAAATGTTTTTTTTTTCATTCAACTGTTTAGAAAACACAATGTGGATTAAAATAAAAGAGTGATCTAATAACAGGTTCCTGGAAACAACAAGTTAAGTCCATTTCTTAGTTATAGATTAGATTTTCCAGTGTTTGCTCCATTAACCCTTTGGTTACCAGGACTTTTGGGGTGAATATACCAGAAATACCACGATTCAAACATAAATAATTAAAAAGTAAAATGTGTTTGATAATTTATAAATACTCTGTGCCATAGTTTCATGGCGCTAATATGTCTCAAGAGTTTAGTTGAATAAATGTATGCAAAGTTATAAAAAATCAAGAAACAAGTAAATGCTGCTCACTTAATGTCCACCTCCTTTTTACGCCGTGCGCATAACACATTGAATCAAATGACACCTGACCTAATTGACGACATCTGGTATTGAAAGAAATAGAGTAGGGGTACGTGTAATGAATTTTGTTTTTTTTTTTAGTTATGCAATAAATGTATTATATTTGTATCAATTTATTGCATATTGTTTATTAACCATGACACGTGTATGTATATTTTAGTATAATATTACAACATTACACATCTTATTTTTCGCAAAAACAAATTTGGTTTCACGTGCTTAGCTTTTCCTGTTTCTTTTTAAGTATTTTTGTAACTTCAATTATTGTAATATTACAACTAATTGTAAGATATAAATGTTCGTTAAATTCTAAATATTGGTTTATAACTTATTGAAAAGAAAAAAAAAACAATACGAATCGAAAAATTTTACACAACCCTGATCACATACTGTCATAGTATTTTATCACATACTGTCCAAAATGTATCTGATACTTTTATAAATCGTGATGTCAGACCCGACGGATCCGGTATTTCTCGGTTCAGTACCAAAAGCCAATATATCAGATTTTAATAACCCAAGGGACTAAGTATTGTTTTCTATTCTAACTAACTAATCATCACACCGCTTCTCCGCAGGGGTAGGCAGAGAGAACCGAACGCCACACCACTGTCTTTGCAAACATTCTTTGCCTCTTCTACATTCATGCATATCCTCATACATACTCGACGATTATTACGACTCCTGACCCGGCCGCTTTCAAGTATTTGACATTTTTTATTATGCCAAGTTTTCCTCAGTCTTCCTCTGCTTCTTTTTCCAACTACATTAGCCTCATAAATTTGTTTAACCGTTCTTTCCTCACTCATACGTTCCACATGTCCAAACCATCTCAACACACCTTTCTTAATTTTATCAATAATGCTTATATCAGCCTTGCATTCTTTCCTTATTTCATCATTCAAACATCGTTTTGCCCAACATTCATCTGAGGGATCGCATTTCGACTGCATTCAGTCTGCTTTCATCCATCTTTTGCCAACTCCATGCTTCGCTTCCATACATAAGGGTTGGAACCAGAACTCCGTTGTGTACTGCCAGTTTAGCTTTCGCTGATAGATTTTTATTTGCTAAAACTGATTTTAGTGCACCATACACTCTGTTCCCAGCATTCACTCTCCTTTCTATGTCTTTATCAATCTTTCCATCTTTAAAAAACATCTACCCAAATATACGAAATCATCTACCTATTCCAAAATCTCCCCATTTACCAATATTTCACACTCAGATCTACATTCATATCCATTTTCTAAAATTATATTACACTATAAGCTATGTGTTGCCACACCCTAAGGTGCATAGTGTGCGGCGTTTGATCAATGTGGCATCAACTTAAGTTAGGTACATGAAGGCAAAGTGACCAGTCCTGCGTTCCAGATTTTTGGTTATTAGAATGCTTGAATCTTGGGATACACATGATGCGAGTGAAGGAAATTACAGCAATATGGGAAATTAAATTAAAGAGGATTTGTAGGGAGAATAGTAACAATGGCTAGGGCATTAGTAAGTTTGTAATGAGGTCCCGGGTTCAATTCCCAGGGGGGTCGAATAGAAATAAGTGATTTTTTCACTCTAATATTTATTCAATATTACCCTGGACTGGTACCTGAAGTGGAGGGCTGATCACCTTTCCTTCATGTATTAACAATCAAGATGACACTGCGTTTATGTGATGCAGTGCCCTATGCACCATCGGGTGCGAATGAGGGTTTGAGGAGGTATGTTGAAAACTGCTAATTTGCATTGAGTCGTCTGAGTCCACAATGCATTTCAATTTAAGTGAAACACAGTCACTAATCCTACAAAGACCTAGCTTTGCTGGTATTCTATTTTTTCTACCTACTATTCCTTCTTTGTTTCTTTTCCCATATAGCAGTAATTTCCTCAACCCTGAGCTCTTCCATTTCATCATCTACATACTATAAAACACATTTCTTTCTCGCAGCCAATGATTTGGAGCTAAAGACTGATCACATAGCCCACATAGAGTCTCAACTGCCGCGACCAGTTGACCATCCGAGTACAGAGAAGTTCCTCGTTGTAATTTGAACTTCATCTGATGTAACGTTATAGCAGCTGTAGATTTTGGAGTTACCTCGCTTGTAGCACATTAGAATTCACAAGGTTTTCTAATATTTTGAGTAGAGTTTTCATTTTGCAGTTGTTTGGAATGGTGGCAGCGCTGGTGAGGTACACTCGAATGCAATTCTCCAAGGATTCTGAACTCAGGGTGGTCATGACAGAAGCCAGATCTTGCTGAAAGTTGACCACCTTCTCATTCTGCACCTCGGGTCTGTACATCAGGAAACAACTAAATGCTTCTTCGATGGCATCCACTCTCTAAAATAAAATAACCAAACTCTTTTACTTAACAATCGATATTAGTCTGGTCTCCTCATTACGCTATACACGCTGACAGCGTAGAGAGAGTACAACACAAGTTCCTTAGATACATTCATTTTAAACTAAATATACTCATTGTTGAGTTAGATTATAATTGCATAATGAAGCGGTTTAAATTAATAAATCTTAGTGATAGAAGGGTAATTACTGATCTGGTCCTGTTATATAAAATTCTTAGAAAATTTTTGGACAGCCCTGATCTCCTAAATCAAATAAAGCTTAGCGTGCGTCTAAGAGGTACTAGGCGAAAATCTGTATTCGCAGTATTTGTACATAATGCAAACTATGCCTTGTTCTTTCCAATTCCGCGGCTTCGCATGTTAGCCAATGCTTTTGAAAGTATAGATTTATTTAATATATTGTTATCTTCCTTGAAATCTGTACTTTCTCAGCATTTCTTCTCCATGTTATAATGGATAAATTTAAACGTTGTGTTTCACTCTCTCTTGCAGCTCGCTGATAGTGTTTGAAGGAGACGTGTATTCACCAGTGCTTACTATTTGTTATTTTATTATGATTTTATGTTATAAGACTATTTGTCATAAGACTTTTTGTTTCTCTATTAGATTAGATATTTTTATATTAGATACTGTATATAGGTATTATCTTAAAGGCTTCAGTCGTTCAATAAATAAATAATTAGTTGAAATTTTACAGGAAGTGCACATATCTTAAGTAATCATGTGTGAAATAAGCTGCAGTAGTATTTTTTGAAGTGAAACTTCTTAGGCAGCGATCTGATAATCAATGGTTGGACGAGTGAAATTTCAAGGACGCGTCACGTTCATTAGGCACATTTCGTTACGTGAGATAGAAGAAATATATAACATAGAAAGAAGAAGAAATAGAGTTTTACATTCTGAAGCTACGGGAGTGGAGAAAAAGAGAGCGACATTAATAGACGGAAACAAAACATCGAATCGGGTATGTCGAGTGATATATGTCAGATTGTGGTCCTGTGGTTTGTGTCGCGGATTCTTAAGTCAGAGTTTCTCGGTTCGAACCCATTCTACCACAATTTGATACCTATTTCTAATAATGAGCCGCTTAGGCTCACAGAAATAGTATGAAATTGAAATATTTGAGTAAATAACAAAAACACAAATATTTCTCTTTTTTAAAAAAATAAAATAAATGATAATAAAAAAATTATAATATTTACAATAAAAAATATCACGCTCATGTATCTCATATTTAGGTATCACAAACTATAATAACAGAATTAGAAATGGAAGCATTAATCGATGATAGTGTAAATATTGAGTGAACAAAATATTTTTGTTATTATAAAACATTAAAGAATTGTATTGTATTCTTAAGAAGTTTCACTTCTATCACGTGCACGGTGCTACACGCGCATTTTTTTTTAACAAAACACGACAGATTTAAAACAAGAGCCTCATAAAGAAAAACACATTTGTCTAACAAATAATTTCGATGTTTTTCTGTTCCCCATAATTTTATTACAGGAGCACCCTTGAGGTAGTATTTTACGAAAACGCCGATATCAAATATCAAAATATAATATTAACCTATTACGAGAAAAGGTGAAAATACTATGTAAACTTCCATGGAATATTAGGAAAATATAGTATAACACTTGTTTGCAAATACACTGTTAATAACCGCGACATTTCGTACAAGATTTAAGAAAACTTCATTCATAAATTCGAATATAACAAGCGATTGACGTAAATCGTTGAGAAAGTAAAAGTGCAATGACAAACTTACCAAAATATCGTTGACAATTGTGATAATTTGTGTTTCCCCCATGGTGTACAGTATCTCCAAAACAATTCTAAAATAAGATCGATTATTTTATCATTTATAAAAACGGCAAAAATAAAGACGATACGCTCAGCCTAAAACACGTCCTCGCCAAGCCAATAATAAGCCACACGCATAGACAAATATTCAATGTCAAAGACTTGTACCTATTAAAATATATACAAATAGGCGTAAACAGGCCACAGGCATTATCATAGACAATATGACAAATCATAGACAAAACTCAATATCTAAGTAAGCACTTTGATCCATATTTTAAGTATTTCAAAGCCTCCTAGATAATAAAAACATTTCCTTATTGTAATTTAAGTTTTGGTAGGTAGTTAGTTGCCTGCAGTTATTTGTTTAAAAGCTTAGTACATATTTGTATTATTGTGACGGTTAATAGTATTGGCTGCTTGTTGTTTCTTTTTTGTACTAAATTCATACCATCTGTTTTAATATAATAATAATATTAGTATAATAATAATAATAATAAATAATAATCTTGGATTATTTATTAATATATATATATAAATATATAAATATATATATATATATATATATAGATTTATATTATCCACTGACACTTCGTGATGGAATTGCATTTTTAATTTATTATTAGATTAAAACCAATATTTTTAGCTTTTCCACTTTTTTATTTGACCAGCGACCGGGTTTCGTCGTTACCGACATCATCAGACTCGTCTGATGTATATTGATGAAAAACGTCGTCAATCGGAGCTGAAGGTAGGAAAGTGGAGCCGCCGTATTATTGCGCCTTTTTCTCGGTCTTGCCGGAGAGCAGCTTGTTAAGGTCCTGTCATTGTGGATATTCAACTGCAGATGGCGAGAGTGATGCTGGTCTTCTTGCTGTCACTGTAGGCGTTGATAGGCATTTCCAACACCTTGGTAGCCAGGTACTCCATGACGGCGGCAAGGTACGCGGGCAACTTTCTCAACGTGAAAGGTGCGAACTAGCGTATTTAGGAGTTTTAAAATTGCCCCTGTACTCCATAAAGTTAAATAATTTTTTTATGTTTTTTTTTACTGCAAAGATATTTTTCATGAAGCACAAATAGAAGTTGGAGTAAGCACATGTTTTTGGGTCGCTATCGTCAATTGTATTCACTATATCGTCGAAGGGATGGATTTAACACGTGTTTTTTTTCTAGAGCAACGGTCCATTTTCGGAAATGCAACAAGCTAACTTGAGTTGCAAGTAAATGTTGCATTATTGATGCATTTTTCGCAAATAACAGCTACACTTTAGAACTTTTTTCGCTTTTAACTATTTCAATTTATCACCAATTTTGAATGCAAATATCCGGAGGAATAAATTTAAACTTATGGAGCAGCTTCGGCCGGTGACTATACAGCGCCAAGCCAAAAGACTACTAATACTATTAATAATACTAATACTAATAGTGTCAATAATGTAAAATGTATGTATGGAAAATTATCTGGCCTTGAATCAAAGTAAGTCAAAGGTCATGGTATTTGAAAGCGAAAAAAATATAAAAGAATGTAAAACTATCGTACATATTGATTCCCTGGAATAGGTGCAAGAATTTTTATATCTAGAAAGCATGTCCACAAAGGATGGAAAAGTGGATAAAGATATTGAGAGAAGAGTGAATCAGGGGAACAGAATAAATGGTGATTAAACAGAGTGATTGCAAATAAAAATATGTCCATGGAAGCCAAACTGGCGGTACACAACGGAGTGCTGTTACCTATTTATGGAAGTGAAAATGGAATTGGCAAAAGAAAGATGAAAGCAGAGTGAACTTCATTGAAATGCGTTCCCTTGGACGATTGTAAGGAAAATAGTTATATGAGAGAATTAAAAATGAAGATATAAGAATTATATATATTTATATGAAAGCGAAACATGGAACTGGCAAAGGAAGGATGAAAGCAGAGTAAACGCTGTGGAAATGCGCTCCTTCTGACAAATGTGTGGAAATTATTTTATGACAGAATCAAAAACGAAGATATAAGAAAAGAATGCAAGGCTGACTAAGGGATGTAAACAAGGATTAAGAAAAGTTCTATAAGGTAGTATGGACATGTGGAGCGAATGGATAGTGAGAGAATGATTATGAAAATATATGTGGTAAATGTGAGCTAGAGAACAGAACGAGAACGGTCGAAAAAGACTTGGCACGATCAGATCAATCAGAACCTAAATGTATGGATGTGAAGGAAGCGAGGAGTGTATGTCAGGACAGAAGAGTGTGGCGTTCCATCCTCTCTGCCTACCCTTTCGGAGAAACGGCGTGATGGTAATAGAAGTTTATGGTTGTATTATGTATTTCATTCCAAGTCAACTTAGTATTTTTTTTAAATGTATAACTCAAACTTACGTTGTAATTCTTTGTAAAATCCTGTCGTACGATGGATAGATAAATAATTATAAATAAATATAATAAAAACATATAAATTAAATTTTAGATGCGCGACACCTTTATATCGAACACTAAGAAAAGTAGTGATTCCTTCCGTATTCCACTGGTCCTAAGAAAATAAGAATAAGAAGAAAGAAAAATCTTCCTAGATGAAATTCAACACTCGCCCAAAACAAACAAAATCTCCAAGTCATCGATTTTGTCACTACAGAAGGTGAATACATGTAGTATATACTGCACGTCAAAGAATAAAACATGTATAACAGGTAACCGTCGTTTTACGCAGGGGTTTAGTTTAAATTCTCAGAGACACCATCGTAAAATAAACACAAATATAATGGACCATATAAAGCTAGGTTCCGTGTCAAAATTTTAAGAAAAAATGATCTTTTTTAGGATTTTGTGATTGAGGTGATCTAATGCCTCTATCAATTTTTTAAATTCTTGATTTGAGAGTGGTTGATCACAACTTCGAATTCGCATTTGGGTGGAAGCCTGATAATGTTTTCATGTTATTTACCTCTATATTATTTACTGGTTCGACATTAACTTTTTTTATTTTATATTTTATTTGGGTTAACAACAGCAACATATGTAAAACAAAACGTTTAAAGATATACATTAAACAAGTCAATTGTAGTTAACCATAGAAACATAAAGATTAGTACAAAATATTTAGTGTAGATCTAGCAAATGAACACTTATTTATGAGAGGAAATGTGCATGTGTGAAGTGTGTAAGAGGGTGTGTGTGTGTGTGTGTGTGTGTGTGTGTGTGTGTGTGTGTGTGTGTGTGTTTGTGTGTGTGTATGTGTGTGTGTGTGCGCGCACGCGCGTGTGTACACTTGCACCCTGTATAGATCCAGGCAGAAATTTACGTCACACATAATTTAAATGATTAGTTGTCACTTCGTTCCAAGCCGACTTCATATTTTTATACCTTTTTAAATGTCGTATGACCGCAACAATCTTTAAAGGTCTAATAGGGTATTATCACTCGAGAGGAATATCTAATTTAGCATACTCAACCTAAAAAGGATTTCGTAAGAATCGTTTTGTGTTTATAACAGCCGATTTAATCAATATTTTCTTTCATCATTTTCTTTTGCAAAATTCGCCTTCGTAAAAACGTTGTTTTCATGCAATGTCCATTTTTTGTTTTATTAAAATATCTAAAGTTTAAACCTCCATGTACTTACCCCTATGTAATTACATATTTCAATTAGAATCATACCGATAGTCTTGTGATTTTTCATTTCATTTATTAGCCATATTAAATATCATCATGAGAAATCCCTATTGGAATTAGTATCTATTTTTAGTTGATGGTTAGGAAAGAATGCACGGCTGAAATAAGCATTATCGATAGAAATAATGTGTTGAGATGGTTTATACATGGGAACGAATGAGTGTGGAAAGAACAGAAAAATAAACTTATCAGGTGAATGTTGTTGAAATAAGAACATAAGAGAACCGAGGAAATATTGTCATGAATAAGTAATTCATGTACTTGAGCATGGTCGGTTTAGGACTCGGAATAATCGGCGGGCATGGATAATGAGATACATAAATGTGGAAGACTCGAAGATTGTTTGCAACGACAGAGTGGTGTAGCATTCTATTCTCTCTGCTTACTCCTGCGGGAAAGCGCTGTGATGGTTAAAAAGTTTATTGAAAAAATAAAGCAAATAATTATAAATATAGTAAATACACCTAAATAACGAATGTAAAAAAAATACTGTCAAGTAGATTCTCAAATGTAAAATTTATTTTACAATATTGCGCAACATCTACTTGGTACTTTATTGATTATGTCCGTGAAAAAGCGAAGAAAAACACCACCTGCACATTTCCTTCCCACGCACCCTGTTTTAAAATAGCTGTAGCCCCTTCGTAATTGTATGTCCGGATTTCAAAGGACGAACGTCCGCACTTTGACATTTAAATTTGACTGGACTTCATGACGTAAGTACGTATAGAAGGCTCTGAAAATTTGGCAGTGTTGCCGTACAAATTGCGCATGTGAAGTAACCAATAGCAACACTGACGTAATGAGATTTCGATGCCGGCATCGCCTAAAAACACTGCCGGACGTGCTTCTCTCTCGTACATAATCTCTGCTCGCTTCTTTTTCTCCGACTTCTGTGGTTTTTTTAGCGTCACAAAGCAGTCAGCGCCGATGTTCTGGATTTGTTTGTTATTTTTGTTGTAAAGATTACTAAATCTGGTGAGTAAAATATTACATTTAAGGCGTAAGTCTCACTAAAATTAATTTACATGGTTTACCGTAGTGTAATTTTACGGGTTTTGAAATTTCATACTTGTTCTTTTATACCACTAGCTAGCGTCTGCCATACGAATTGTTGTTGATTGTTTTGAATCAAAATCTTTCCTCTATGATGTGTATATTTGTCCAATGATGGTGCAAACATATCATTTTCATTACTTTGTTGCATTTTATGGTTATCTGGGATATATGTCAAATTTTTATTGCTTTGGTTGCATCGGCGCAATATTATTGATTTATTATGAGGACTGAGTTTACTCACTTGTGTTGCGTCGCGGACTCTCTCAACACATTATTATTCCAACTAAACGGTCATGGATGCGATTTTCTAATACTCTGGTGTTAAAATGCTCTTTATTTGCCACATTATGTTTTTGTTACTATTTTTACTGTCATCTCTGTTGCTTTTTAAAATAGCATATTTTCTTAATTAAACACGTTTTTCAACACACTGCGTTTCATGTTTTTATTCCTCATAAAATAAGTGTGTTATTAAGTTGATATATTTTTTTTTTACTTTGGTCTTATTAAAATCCCATGCAAGTGTTTTTCCTGTCTTTTTTGCTCATTTCTTTAACAGTAAGTTTAGAAGTTTTTAAAACAATAATTATATTATTTGTCGAAATTTTTATTTCACTACTTAATAGATAATTTGGTTATACATATATATTTCTCCTTCTATCTAAATTCATTACTATGTGTACACATTACACATGTATATTTTGGTTCTTTAGGCATACCCTATGTAGAGGCGAAATGCTTACATTTACAGATTTATTTATTTATTTATTTTCATAATACATAGATACATTCAATATACATATTCATTTCATATACACATTTATTATACGTATTACGGCTCTTTAGGCATGGCCTGTGTTGAGCCGAATACTAACATAATAATACAAAGTTTATATATATTTTTTTTAAATTTTTAATATACATATATTTTTTTTAATGACATTACAACTTGAATACAAATACAACTTAGTTACTATTATTTTTGCTTGCCTTTTTGGTACTTTATTCATTAAAAAAAACTTAAACGCAAATTTAATTGGGGCAATTTCATTTTTCCCAACATATGGTACTTTTTTAAAAATTAGTTATTTGAAAGAAAAAAAAATTGCTTTTTAAATGTTCAAATGGATATAATTAATTATTTATTGATTTGGCATTAACTTTTTGGAATGACATGTTGATTATTTTTAAAAAATTAAACTAATTAAATTTTTTTAAATTATATACGACTAGTTTTGAAAACTTACAGATGTTTTCATCTTCTGGTACAAATTAAAACATATATTTAAAGTGCGAAGAGTACAAATTAGTAAGTCACCACTAATAACTAATAATAAAAATAGATCTTTCTGCCTGACTTCTTTCATTCATCCTTGTTACAGAAGTGAATATTTTCATAAACTATACTTATTCTTTTACAACTATTAAGTAATTTTATTCACGTTTTCTTTTAACTGTCGATGCAATAATCAAGATTATGTATTCAACAGCCAAGTGTGGAACAAAATTAAAATTGAAAACCAAATGCCGCCTATACAATGCCTGCATTGCTCCTGTTCTCTTATACGGCTGTGAAACATGGCACCTTACAAGGGCCCAGAGCAGCCGTGTACTAAGCTTTGAGAACAGGTGTTTGCGGAGAATCTTAGGCGTGCGATGGTTTGACTTTGTGAGGAATGAAGAGATAAGGCGTAGGACGCAGCAAATCTTGGTCACAACTGTCGTCAAAAAAAGGCGATTCAGTTGGCTTGGCCATGTACTGTGCATGCCTCCTGAGAGCCTTAATCAAGCTTGCCTCTTTTACAAGGCATCAGGTTCGCGCCGCCCAGGACGACCACTGCTGACAATTCGTCGGCAGTTCTCGTCAGAACTTCGCGACGCGGATCTGACTTGGGAGGATGCAAGGGAGCTGGCAGCCGACAGAAAAGCCTGGAGACAGTTTGTGGACTCCATATGCTCCACCTAGGGAGCGGATATGTTTATTATTATTATTATTATTAATGGTCTCTTGCTTTGGTTCCATAGTGCGAACTATCTGTCTACCTCTTGCGATCCTAGGCAATATTTAGTGCGGCCTACAATAAGCCTCTGGTGAACCTCTTGGACCTCTTGACCCCTGCCGCGCTACATTCCCACTGATCACCGATTTCACCAGTCTTCTTCATCTCTTCCAGCAACATGACCTAAGCAAATAGTCTTCTTTACCTCATGTTGTATAGAGCCGCTCTCACATGGAGTTCCCGATGAATGGACGCATCAGTTTGTCTTGCAGTCCGTGATAAGCGAAGCATACAACGCCATCATCTTATCTCCTTTCCTAATAAGAATCCAAGTGTCGACACCACACTGGGTTATGGTAAACACGAGAGCTTTAACTGTTCAGACTTACCTCGAGATGGGACAGTTTTTTCAGATTTTGGTGACGTTTGACATAGCAAACTTGGCCATACTGATTCTCCTATAGACCTCGCATTTGCAGCCTCCATTCCTTGAAATGTTATCTTCATAATTGTAAAGAATATTAGTCTCCGGCATGTGGTCCAAGTGGCACTCGTGAGTTGGTCTTGCTTCTGTTTATTTTATGCATCTTCATAAATATATAATAATAGTATCGTGCAAAAAAGAACTCAAAATAACAATAATAGAATATAATTTTTATTCCACAAGATTAATATGTATATTTTTTAAATCATATAAAATGTTATTTAAGATGGCCGGTTGAATAGATCATTTGTTGACTTCCAAATGCGTTCCTATAGGCCCCATGATCTATGGCGTTCTAGGGTAGGAAAAGAATTCTCGTATCCAGCTGTACATATTTCCAAATCACTGTAGTATGAAGACAGTCAGAGCAATTATCGGTATTCAATATTGTATGCTACTTTCATTTTGATCTGTGCGGATTGCGTATAAATTTTCCACAGTTCAGCAGTATATAGATATCAATTATGTTGTGAAGAGGATGCTCTCGCCTTCATCTCCGCATTAAAAGGATCCTCTTGCCAACAACTTTATATTTTTTCTAACATACTTGCCCTTGTCCAAATAGCTCTCGTCAACATACTTGCCCTGGTATAAATAACTCTTAATTGTCTTATGCGATTCATCTGTCTTTATCGGTAAGAATGTTAAATTTTTATCTCATTTTTACCTCCGTTTTTCATTGGCGCTTTATCTAAACCATTTAAAGGAGAAATAAATGTTAAAAACTGTATTAGAATATGATAAATCACAGTACATATCTCAATATTGATTCTTAATATCTTTGTGTTTGGGAGTTATAATAGTAATGATAATAATTTTAGATAATTTATATAATACCATTTTCGTAAAATACTATCTCTAGAAAGCTTCACTTTGATTTAATTGGGGGGAAGGAGATTAAGAAAATGATTAATCAAACAAATGCGTTTTTAGTTTTTTTCTATCTAGTTTTTCTAAATCATCTTACTGTTTCTTACTACTGGTGGAAGAACATTCCACGACATTGGTCCCGCAACATCAAAGCCACGCTCAGCAAATTTAGTATGCTTGTTGCAAGCTGGTAAGATCACCTTACCCATGGCAGTTGTTATAGCCGATCGAAGTGTGAGATGTCTATCAACCGATTTGTCTAGAATACATAGCTCTTTTAGACACTCAGGAGCCATATTATGTATTAATTTCTACATGAGTTGACAGAGTTTATACTCAACCCTTCAGTTGGTAAAGTAGTGGGGTGGTGTGACTGAATTTAAAAATTCCAATAATCAGTCTCTGTGCAGCTTTTAACACTGTTTGCAGTCAAGTCATTCTATTGTTTAGTAAACGGTAAATCCATGTATATACCATTACAATAATCAACTCTAAATAGATACTACAAATGCGTTTATCAATTGACAGGCAGCATCAACTGGGAAATTCTTGCGAATGCTCTTAATTTGCCTTAGCTAATAAAAATGTACTTGTTATTTTGCTGATTTGTCTCTCGAGGAAGAGATCACAATCTAAGAATACGCTCAGCAATTTGACAGGTGGTGAAGTGGTATTCCTTGCATTGGGTACTGTCGCATTATCAATTAATTTCTGTCATTTAGGTGTGGCTATATCCGGAGTTGTTCTGTTTTAGACGGGTTAAATTTCAATCTTTGAGCCATCTATTCTCCTATTCTCTTAATGCACTTATTATAGAGTCAAGTACATAGCTTTTACTTATGTTTAGATGAACTGTTCCCCTTACCTGAAAATCTGTAAATTGTTATACATTAAATTAACAATTGATATTTAATAAATCTGTCATTGTTTTGTAAATGAAGGGAACAATTGATTGTTTACAGAAGCAACTGCTATTTGTGAGTGGTGTGAATTTTTTTGTAACACATTTATTTTAAACCCATTTTTTTTAAAGCATTGACGCAGCAATTGATCATTTTATAGGTGATTGACAATCTTTCCATTTTTGCTAGCCTTTACATTTAATTGCATTATTATCATTTGGTATTTAATGAAAAACCAACTTCATAAACAGAATTCGTTATTTAACAACAAAAATAACACTTATTTCACCTTTACTTAAGGTACTGTTTCTGCAAACATCATCGTAGTGACTGGGGGAAAATATTGTGTCAGATATTGAAATTCTGCAATCGCATTTCAGTTCAAACCGTCAATCATGAAAACACATTGACAATCGTCATTGAAAGTTTCAATGCAAAATAATTTATTTAATCGGTTGCAAATCTTAATTATGTATTGTTGCTGTTTATTTATATCTGTGCAATATATCAATATGTTTTGCGGAGACCTGGATAAGCCACCAATGTGGTTTGTCAGCGATGTTCTTTTATTCAATTGTTTATTTTATAGACATCTTTGTTTAATTTATAAAAATATCAATAAAATCATAAAAACATAAGAAATTAAAAAATCATCTATTACACAACATTTAATTATTATTAAATCTTCTAAATAATAATAAATTTATAAATTATAGAGTTCAAACAACAATACCACTATTTTTAGAAATCTATTTTGACACGTGTTGTGATGCATTCCGCATCATTTTTAAACCCCGTGTGTGAAGCTAAGTCTAAATTTTAGAGTTGTGTCCTTGGGAAAGTTGAAAAGGGGGTAGGAGCTGTTTCTTGTTCTTATTTATTATCAGTGGGAACATAGACAATTGAGGGGAGGCTTAAGTCATTGTCATATTGTTAATTATGGGTTTATTATTATTTACATTTTTATGGATTTTTATCTAAAATGTTGCAGTTTATGACTTTTCGTATTTATAATTTTTAGGATTTCTACATTATTGTTGTTAAATTTGTGATCAATATCTATTAAATGTTTTGCGAATCCTGAAAAAAAAACATTATATCTTTAACATAAATCTTTATCCCTCTTTCTTTATGAATTTTCTGGAAGTCTTACCAATGTACGAATTTCCACAGTTGCAGTTTAATTTATAAAATGTATGCCTCTGTTGTCAGAACTTAAATTAAAAATGAATAGATTTTACCACAAAGTGACTGCTGAATCAATAAATGAAATTCAAACAACAATGTAAATCTGTAGCATGTTTTAAATTAATATTAGGATAATGTTTGAGGTATTATTTTGTTTGTTTCAGGACCAAAATGTCTGTCCAACAGTTTTGCCTCCGGTGGAACAACCACCAGCCCAACTTCATATCGGTGTTCACTTCCTTATTGAGCAGTGAATCACTCGTAGATGTGACTTTAGCCGCAGAGGGCAAGCACATGCAGGCGCACAAAGTAGTCCTCTCAGCTTGCAGTGTTTACTTTCAGGTTGGTTCCGATGCGATTATTTATACTTGTGTTCTGTAGTCTCTATTATCTGGGACCATGCCAACCGGATTGTGAGATAAATGCCTAAATTTCCACCTCTTCTGGACAGTGAGCAGTCTACAGTAATTACTTAATGTTAGATGGTTTATTATGTGTCAGTTCTGTGCTTCTTGCACCAATCCAGGGTGATATTTAATAAATATGTCAGTGATTATCATTTAATAGCCAAACCTGTATTCTATCCTCATCTAAAATCATCATTTTTTAGTGAATTACTGCCACTTTGTACCTTATGCGTTATATATGTACAAAAAGTAGAAATTTGTAAAAAAAAACTTAATTCTGTGCATTTTCAAGAAATGTCAATTTGAAAGTTTTTCTTTTCTAATTTTTAAATGCATTTTTGAATTTTATTTATTAGATTAAGAAAATCTTGTAATACCTATAATAATAAAAATAGACAAAATGGGCAGTACAATGACAATCGAAGATGCTTTACAAATCTAAGGTTACTGACAACTTCATAAATCCACATGACATTTGAGATACTAATAGAATTGTGTGAAAAATGAAAGGTTTTTTTATTCAATCATTCTTCTAGGTGGTATTGGTAAACAGGCTATTTGAGCTAGTTACAGGACGATCCTCATTTAAGCTATTTTAGAAGAAAGGCAATTAGGAAGATAATTTATTTTTAATTAAAATTATTATTTTAGACACTGTTTACTGCAAACCCTTCTCGTCACCCCATAGTAATACTGAAAGATGTGAAACATTCGGATCTCAAGATACTTGTGCACTTTATGTACTATGGCGAGGTGAATGTTTCCCAAGAACAGCTGCCTCAAATACTGGAAACAGCTAAAATGCTTAAAATAAAGGGATTGACCGAGATGCCAGAACCAGCAACTGGTAACAGTGGAAACAGTACGACAGAAAGGACCAATCTGTTGACGCCAGGCGATTCTTCGTGGCACTCAGATGTTCCGCATCACTCAATGTCACCGTGCAACCTCTCGCCTTCTACAAGGAAAAAAAGGTCTATTTTTCTTCGAAATATTTTGTCATAAAATATTTGTATTATTTTCCTTGTCCTTTCGCTCAGTGCATAAGACTTATTTCCATACTTTGAATATTATTTTAGGCATAGAAAACCTTCGACAGAGTCCAGATCTGCATCGAGGGAAAGGCTGATGGAAGATAAGTCATTTGATGAAGCCAACATGACTTCCAAACCTGAAGGGATTTCCTTGAACAATTTCAACCTAAATCCATTTTGTGTAAAAGGTAGAATGAAGGAGCCACAGGTATCAGAATACAACACATCTAAGGATAGTTTTGAAGAAAATGGAGGAATGGACAGTAATTTAATCATTGTAAGCAAATGTTATTTATGTGTATATTTTTAGTTGGTAGATTTTAAAGATATTCAATGATATGATAAGAATTATTAATACATTTGGTATTTTCAGGACCCTGAAGAAGAACCAAATGACTGTGATTTGATGCGAGTACCTGATAACCCCCTTGAAGGGACCAGTGCGATGGGCGTACCCCAACAGGGTAATAATTCCATTCAAACCTCGGTGGAATAACTCATCATATAGTCACAAAACTCATAAATATTGTAACTTTGCAGGACAGTGGACGTTAATGGAGCACAGTTATCCCAGGTATACAGCCCCGTGCCAAACGGCATGCCACGGCATATCAGCTATCAACATGAATTCAATGCACAATCCGGATCAAGCTCCGCACCTGTTTGGAATGCAGTCCATGATCAATCCGTACGACTATCAAGCGCAGAACCTGGGCCAGCAGAACGAAGAAGTAGGGGACAACTCGCCGGGGCCGTCGTGCTCGGCCGCCATGTCCACTCTGATGCAGGAAGGTCAGCAGCCGACTCCCAAGAGGAGGCGGACCTCCAACCCGCAGTCGGAAGAGAACTTCCAGCGGGCCCTGGAGGCGGTTCGCTTTGGAGGAATCGGCTTCTGCAAGGCCGCCAGAATGTTCGGAGTCAACAACAGGACTCTGTGGCTGGAGTATAAGAAGAAGGGTTACCCAAATAACCGACCCAGTATTAAAAATAGGATAAAGCAGGAACACACCTCTCCCCCTCCCGAAGTGAGAGATGAAAATATCCCTAACATACAAGACCAGCAGCTGACTCTGCTGTGCCCTCAGCACCCAGTCGGTATGATGGGCTTTATTGATTCACGGCACGTGGACTTCTCCACTACTATACAGAACATCAACCGACCCAGATTTGCAGAAGACACCATGAACTTACATGGCATCAATTTCAATGCCATATAATCATTTTTCTGAAATCTGATTAATTGAAAAGCTCTTTTAAAAAATAACACTTATCATTTTTTTTACAAATCTTTAATCTGATTGCTGGTTAATTTTTATTATATATTATTCTTACTGTAAACATGAAGATGATCTGAGTTGTTTGAAAATGTATGCATAATGATATGTGCTGTGATTTTTTTTTATGATAAACATTTAAAAAAATATTTTTTCACATTATTTACGATAAATTCACAAATATTATTAATGTTAGAAACAGCAAATCTAATAATCATTATACACTTACGTATTCATAGGTTATTCTGATACAGAACACAGTAATCCAAAACCATTGTGTCGTGGCTCAGATTAGAAATTATGACATTAACAGCAAATTTCGTCGCAACAATTTAGAATACTTTGTATTTGTGTCCTGATATATATCATTTTAGTAATATAACTTGCATTTAGCAATATTGTTTTGACAATTTTGCTATTAAGTATTAGATGAAGTTCTAGGAGTTTTATTCTTCTATCAGAAGTGGGGTTGGAAAATTAAGCAAATGGTTTTATTGTGTAACTTACGTGGTATTTTAAGATTTGGATATTGAAGGTATTAATGGCAATGAGGGTCATTACATTCGTTCAACCCTAGTATGAAAACAGTGCCCTTTATAAGGACAATGGGTTGCCGCAATATGTCGATTGGGCTTGTATCGTCTTGTCTATATACACACACACATTTTAAATTCCACTATTCTATTAAATATTCTTTAAAGTGCCCTCTATAAAGACGATGGATTATCCTGATAAATATTGATCTGGCTTAATATTGTCTTGCCTACACACAATAATGATTACTGACCGATTTCTCATTCAACGTAGTGTTGCCGAAAGAACATAGACTGAATTACTTTGTTACACAGGAATGGTCTTTAATTACAAAAAGTCACTAAACATTAAACAATCGCTTGGACTTTAACTAGTAGCTAAAACTGTACTATTCCTCGATTGACTAAGTATGGAATAACATTGCTCCCATTTTAATTTGTTGTCTCTGCCCGGTAGCTCAGTAAGCTTATTTGTTTGAATGATTAATCGCTGGTGATTTACCGTTTTACTCCAATATTTAAGTGGTTAATGATTCATTGCATAATAGTAAAGCATAATATATTATTCTGGTCCACACCGCTATTGTCAAATTAAACTAGAAATCATTGTTATCATCCATGTATAGGGCGCTTTACATAATATTCATATTAATGAGAATCATCCAATTTTATTTATATGAAGAATAACAATTTATTTTCTCTTGGAATAATGATTGAAAATACATATCTTTAACAAGTATTTTAACATCAAATAATAACTATGAATCTATTTATTATCACCTTAAGATAAAGATATTAAAAAATATGGTCATCACAAAAGGTCATCATTACATAATATCATAGTAAAAATAATAACTAGTTAAAGTGCCCTTAATGTGATTTTTCACAAAAATATCGCTATTAAAATGGGCCCTTTTATTATTTTGTTAGTGTTTATGGGTGTACAGTGAGCCTTCGCCGAACAACTTCCCTAGCGGATGTCTGACGAAGCAAGGACCACACAGTCCTTGTACGGCTCTTTGTGGAACAGCTGCTCGCACTGCCCAGTGCGACAGTAGGGGAAAGTTGTCCTTTGCTATTTTGTAATTACCATTCCCAGTGGAATTACCAATTCAGCCACAGTCTACTGTAAACATTTAATCCTGTTTTGTTATCTATACAACTTATGCTATATTACGCCTTGTTCGCGTTGAGTGTATCTGTATGTTTGCATAAATTTGAATAATAATAATGCTGTTATTACTTTTTGTATTACAATGTGTACTTAATTAATTTTAGAATAACGTAGAATAGATGTATACATTTGTTAATATACACTTGAATTGGAGTCTTCTAAAGGTGTATTGTCAACATTCATCTGACATCTAGTGAGTAATTTGTGTACAGTATATGTAAAATAGGGCTTTTAGTGACATAACCAATACTCCTATATATTATAGCCGATAAGCAATTAATATTGTATTATTTTATTGTGTAATCACATATGATACAAGTGTACATAATGATCGCAAAAGAAACACTATATCAAACCACTGTTAAATAATATGTAACACATATTATATACACAAGTGTATACATGATCTCTTATAAGAATGTTACAGCGCTACATCACAAGTTGATGGAACAACGAATCGCCCAATGAGATTTTTTAGCGGCATCTGAAATCTGAAATAATTATATATTTTCATCCAATCTTCTTTGGCTAGTGTTGTATGTATGTATAATGTTTATGCTAGCCTAAAGGAGATGTAAGATTTTGTACTGTCTTTTCTTTTCTGTGATCAATTATGTGAATTAGGTTATTTTCATCCTAAAATACTTTGCTTAAAATTATATAAATGTTACCGATGTGTAAAATTCAGTTCAACTCATAAAGTATTATGTTTCATAAGGCACATTTCTAAGATTCCTTGGTTTTTGAAATTTCCATAATAGTATTATCATCAGGGCTTTAAGATTATGTAGCGTATGTGCCTTAACAATTTTTTATTTTAAGTTATTATTTTAACCCCGTAACTTATGTTTCTTATTGTACATACATGTAAAGGTGAATTAAGTTTAGATATGTATAATATTTACAGTGTAATATGTATTATCACTTGATAAAAAGGTGAACGGATGGAGTTATTTCCCCTACACATAAAATCATTTAAAACAAACCAATAAGTTGCAACCGTACTACACAAGCAGTATATTGATAACAAACCTTTCAGGGGGATGAAAAATATAACATTTTGAGCATAATTTTGTATCATGAAACATAATATACTTGGCATTGTACTGCAAATTAAGGATCCAGATAATTTTCGTAATTGAGCAACAATCCAATGCCATTAGCTAGATTCTAACGTAATGGTAATACAGTCGAACTCGGTTATTACGAGCATGGTTATAGCGAGATCTCAGATATAACGAGGAAACATTCGTTGAAATTTTGGTTTCTGGTTTTCTCCATACATTTATTCACGGCTATAACTAGCAACTTCTCGGCTAAAGCGAGCAAAAAGAGATCGCCTTTTTTTAAATGTTGTAAATATTTGAATGTTCTAAAACATTTTCGCAATAAAATCCAACCGGGCAATTAGACCGTTGCCGCCGGGATCGGATAACGTTTATGACTCTAAGTACTAAATTGGTGTTGTCACCGACAATAAAAAAAAAAGGTTTCACGCATATGGGTTTAAATTGCATGTTGAAATCTTTGTCATGTCCGTAAGGACCTACTTTATTATAAAATAACTTATTTCATAGATTTTGTGTTATGTGACCATTCCAGATAACATTCTTCATGTGATAGGTATGTTTTAAAAAAAAATACCTAAAATGAGGAACAGTTATAACGAGCAAATTCAGTCGGTACCTTCATCCTCGTTATAACCGAGTTCGACTGTAGATGGTAAATTAAGGTCTTTGATTCAGTTGTTTATTATGGAATAGGCTGTATATTAAAAGGCAGTCAAATGAATGATTCAAGTTCTACTACACCCATTGGAAGAGCCAGTATTACATGTCCATAAAAGGGTATTCGCCTAGTATTTTACGTACAACAATGTTTTATTTACATACCTTTATTTCATCTTCACAGTTCTTTCTACCATTTCCGAATTTCCTGTAGTGAAATAGGTTTTTTTAAAAACGAATAACCCGCAAAGCCTCTTTAAGAGGCTTGTCTACAGGTAGGATAATAAGGATAGAGAAGGTAAATGTGAAAAATACATCACAAATACCCAGACCAATTGAAAATAAATCTTGAATTTATTTTGCACTTATTTCTTGACTATCTAGTTCATGTAATATTTGTCAGAATATAATACATACTAATTTACATAGTTTGTAAAATATTACTTTGGATGTGTTTTCATAGTGGACACCCATCAATTTTTATTTTATTTAATATGCTTTTGTCACGATGTTGGATTATTGCTTAATAAATAAAAATGAAAAATTACAAGACTATCGATAACATTTTTATTAAAATCTGTAAGGAACTAAGGGAGATATTAAAGTTTAAAAGATATTTGAATATAACGAAAAACGTGCATTCGCATACGTCATCACAATTCTGTCATCAAACGTTTTATGACGTCATATGGTTTATAGAGCTGTAATAGTAGTAGTAGGGATTGTTTGTTTTCCACTACACTACCATTTGTGTTATACAAATATGAGGGGGTGGACCATAGACATAAAAAATAGAGATGCCAATAATTTAGCAATGACAGCAACATTAAAATAACTACATCATTTCTGTGACGTCATTCATTGCCAACTTACGAAAATAACGTTTTTTCGAAGGCGAATTTTTCAAAACAAAATTATTAATGAAAATTTTAATTATATCGGCTGTTATAAACACAAAACGAGTCTAATACAATCCTTTATAGGTTGAGTATGTTAAATTAGATATTCCTCCCGTCTAACAAAGATCCATTCCCTTATATTTTTTTAAAACATCATTTGTTGCTTTGTACAAACGTAGACCCTGCTATAGACTGGATAATATTATTTATCCGAGATACCTAAGAACTAAGACAATTTTATAAGATTTACAACTTTGAAACAAACTGGTTTATTACCACAAACCCTCTATAGGGCAAATAAAGGGTATATTGTTAAATATTTAAACTCATTTTTAATATGCCTACTTCAAATTATATTATGTTTAAAGAATCACATCTGACATCACTTTAAAAAATTACTTTGATATTTATTTAAAACTTGCTAAGTAACAATGAATATCCTTTTCTTTACTTGTCACTGTTAATGATTTATTTGTGCTATCGATTTCTTTATTGTGTTTTACTTTTGTAATTTCATCTATGATAACATCTTAAAACTATTTTTGCAATGTAGTCAAAAAAATAAATCTCATTTTTCTTTGTGTAATATTTATTTATGTTTTATTTTTATAAATATTAAACAAAAAATTACCAACATTTTGAGTGTGTCCAAATACTTGTTCACAAATCTGGTTTATCTCCAATTATTGGAGTTATTACATGTGTGTAAAGTGATCACTTCAACCAGCCTATGACGGTCGTCAGCCCCGTAAATGCCCAGACTTCCATATTCTTCCTTATCTTTATGAGATGTCAAAAAATAATATGAAAACTAAAAATTAGCGGTTCAGATTACAATGTTTGTGATTGGACATGATATCGATAATGATTTTTCAGTGAACCGTTAGTGCCATTCCAGCACTGGGTCGTTGGTTTGGAATTTGGAGGCGTGTGGGTGAACTATCATTAAGGATGCACATATGCAGTTCATCCGAGAGATCAATAATATCTCTTCCCAATCTATCACATGACGGAGCGCCACACAGACTGTGGTGGGCATTAAAATCCCCGAGTATTGTACGAGGAAAAGTGCGTTGGATATTAATTTTCAAGTAGGTACGCGTTCACGTAAGTACTGTAATATTGAGGAATTTCTGGAAACAAACATTTGAAAATATTGAAGGAATCTCAAATCCAATTTTCATACAAATCGAATCGTATGAGCTGATTTCATTTCCGAGCCGCATTTACTACTGGGCGAAGAAGATGATGTTATTAAGAAACGTGCTTGTAAACAATTGATTTGAACAATACAATAAATACTATACAAATAGAAGTACGATAAAGAATATTGCAGGGACGAAATCAAATTCAAGAGTACCTACTTAAAAATTTTACTTCGGCGCCTACTTTTTCTGATTGTCAAGCATTCGAGCTCGTTGAACTTGTTGCCGCGGATTCCCGGGGGGAAACATTCAGGACGATACGCTGCAGAGATTCAAAGAGCGGCCGCTTCAAGAGAATCCGGGCAGCAAATTCAATGAGCTCGAATGCTTCACTATCAGACAAAGTTAAAAGGTGGAGACTGACCGGAGCATTTTGTCGTAACGTAACACGTTACGATGCGAGCATTCAGGCAGTCAGTACACCGAGCCGAGCGCTGCATCCATAGTTTCGGAATCATTTCGCTGTTAATGCTCTTAAAAACTCAGCATTTTCAATTTGTGATAAAACTAAATCAAAACTACGAGTTCTTTTAACAACTCGAGTATGTGATTGGTTCACCTACTGGTTCAGAGTCATGATATGGATATAATAAACCTTTTACCAACGAAATGATTTTTCAATTTCATTGAATAATGTCAAAATCAATATAGCCTAAATATTTCATTAACATAAAACTCTGTAAAATGCGTATTTTGCCATTTTCCTGCACTGAATAAAAGGCGGGAAAATGACGAAACACATCGAGTTTTATGTCGATAGCATTTTTAGGTTATTTTGATTTTGACATTTGAATTTCTTCTTCATCCTTGTGTCTTTAAGACTGTCGAGTACAACGATCAGCTGATTTTTCTGCGTAGGCTATTTTTTAGTGTGAATAGTCAGAATAATTATATTTCTTGATTTTTTTCAGTATATAATCTTTGGGTTGATCTGTGAGTCAAATGTCAAATATGACGTATGATGCGGAAGCTCGCGCGTTTTTGGCAGTAATACTAAAATAATGAGTATTATGAATATTTATTAGTATGATACATTGAATACTATAAAATGTAAGTCTAGAACCATTTTAAGTTACTTTAGATGCAATTATGTTGCTGAAAAACTCGGTACTGATACAGACAATAATTTCTTACCTTTGTTATTGGTAATAATTATCTGTCGTATTGTAACACATTGATGAATGACTATGTAATATAATCTTAAATATATATATATATATATATATATATATATATATATATATATATATATATATATATATATATATATATATATATATATATATATATATATATATATATATATATTACATTATAATATTTAATTAATTATAATTTAAATTTATATTACATATATTTAAAACAACTCACCTAAAACTGAAAATATGACCTTAGTAAAAGTGTTTAGTTTTCGAGATATTCCCACTTAAATGAATTTCCCGAAAATCTACCCCTTAGATCAGTTTTTAGTCAGATCAGTCTATATATATATTATATATATATATATATATATATATATATATATATATATATATATATATATATATATATATATATATATATATATATATATATATATATATATATATATATATATATATATATATATATATATATATACAGTCGAACTTGGTTATAACGAGGATGAAGCGACCGACTGAATTTGATCGTTATAACTGTTCCTGATTATATCCGAGAATAGGTATTTTTTTAAACATACCTATCACATGAAGTAAAACATACTAATCATATGTCGCAATTGAAACAAAATTCATACAATTCACCCATTACACACTGTCATATTTTTCTGTCAATCCAGTTTCCCTATAAAAAATGGAAAATCCTGCTGCTTGAGAGCAAAATCACTGTAGCAGTATCATCAAAAAATTTGTACTTTCACAGTTCCTATTTTTTATTCGAAATCGTAATATTATTTTTAAATGCAGATATAAATACAATATTGGCACTGATAATGATGAAAACTTTTTATACACCTATTCATATTCTATTTCACGAATAATTTCCGCCTTTTCATGAATTGAGAGACACTTTTTACTATTGGTAGATATGTTGATAATTCAAGGGTTTGTTTTTCACTGACCTGCTCTAGAATTGATCTGAAATTCCCCACCTCGTAATGTTTATTATGCAATGTCCATAGTAACCATAGAACATACAAAATATGGAAACTATCGTAAAAATCCCCGAAACAAACATGACGTTCAAAAAGTATAAAATAAGTTATTTATTGTAATAAAGTAGGTCCTTACAAACATGACAAAGCTTGCAATTTGCCACATGCAATTCAAACCCATATGCGTGAAACCTTTTTTAAAAATTGTAGGTGGCAACACCAATTTAGAACTTAGTCATAAACATAATCCGATCCCGGGGGCAACGGTCTAATTGCCCGGTAGTAGGATTTTATTGCTTAAGGTTGAAATTTTTTTAAAACATTCTAATATTTACAAAATTTAAAAAGAAGACGATCTCTTTATGCTCGCTATAGCCGAGAAGTTGCTCGTTATAACCGTGAATAAATGAATGGAGAAAATCCGAAACCAAAATGTCAACGAATGTTTCATCGTTATATCCGAGATCTCGCTATAACCATGCTTGTAATAACCGAGTTCGATTGTATATTAATATTTTACATGATGTCATTTGGCCTCAATTAAAGATTTTACTCTTCTTGGCATCAATTCTATAAGGTTTCGGCACGTGGATGCCATTTTTTCGTCTCGAAACCATACCTGAATTATGGACAAATTGACCTTTTCCACAGTAGTGCAATAAATTTTGAAGAGCCGATTCTTACAGATTGCCCGTAGATTTTCAATTGGGTTTGTGTCTGGTGAATTTCTTGGCCAGTCCAACACAGTTAATTTGTTTTCTGTGAAGAATTTCATAAGTTTTTTTTAATTTGTGGCAGGGGGCTAAATCCTGCTGAAATATTCCATTTCCATTTGACCTTCGTTTTTGTATCTCAAGTGGCGTCCTTTCCAGTAGAATTGGCTGATACTTCTCGCGATTCATCATTTCAATCACTGAAACAAGCGGCTCTGGTCCATAATACGAGGAACACCCCAAAATAATGTGAGAAAAGTTGAGCTTTGGTTTCCTGAAGGAATGAAGCGGAATTGCTGGCTTTGTACAATAAATTTGCTCTCAAAAGAAAACAGGACACTTTTCCAACCTTCCATAATCCAATCCACATATTATTTTTTTACCCAAGTCAGTCTCTTTGCCCTCATCATCAGTCAGAAGTTGCTTCTTGACAGGCTTCCTAGCTGGTCTTTCCGCTTTCAAGAGTCTTTGACGAACAGTCATTGGAGTTAATTTAAATCCAGTGTCAGCCAATTATTGTGCAAGGTCCACAGTGGTTTAGCGGCAGTCATTTCAACTAGAAATCAGCAATCACTGGTAATCTCATTCAGTTGTTTTCCTTTTTGTGCCACATTTCCCCTTTCTCTTCACGGAGATATCCCCTGACTCCTCAAAGCGTTTTATGATTTCACTGACTATCGCCAAACTTAGTCCAACCTCGGCTGCAACGTTTCTTTGAGTTTTCGTAGTATGCTTGGACATTGATTGTCCGCTTATCTATTGATACATCTATCTATCTTTGAAGCCACTGTTGAAATATCAGAATTCACCAACTTTTATTAAAATAACAAAAAAAGGATTTGAGTGTATTAAACAATCTCAAAAACGTGTTGACATAACCTGCAGTACATGCAAACTATTATTTAAATGTCAAAATAAGGACTAAGTTGCCAAGAAAAAGGAAGATAAATATTTTCAAAGTTGAAAAACGAAAAAATAGTTTTGTTTCAATTAATCTGTTCGATACTGTATATATGTATTAAAATCAAGAAAAATAATTTTTCTGACTATATTTATAAAAAAAATATATAAAGATTGATAAAGACATAGAAAGGGGAGTGAATGCTGGGAACAGAGTGAATGTGCACTAAAATCAGTTTTAGCAAATAAAAATCTATCAGCGAATATACAGCTAAGGACACAAAAACCATCGCACTCGCTAAAAATGAGAAAATTAGGTATAATTAATTAAACTTTTTGTAAAAATCGTTATTTTTTTAATTAATTAATATTATATGTATTCCAAAAATTCATCCACAATATACTCATATTTTATATAGCTCTTAGAAGATTATGGTGAATATCACAGTAGAGAAACAATATGGATAAACATCAGATTTGAATCTAATTACAGTTGTACGTATTCCGTCTACTTCAAACCCTTGCAGGGCACTGCATCATATAAAATCAGTGTTATCTTGATCGTTATCACATAAAAGAAAGGTGTAAAAAGGTAAAAACCCGTCTGCTCCAAGTACCAGTCCAGAGTAAAATTGAATGAATACAATGAAAAATCACTCATATTTATTTAAAACCCCCCTGGGAATTGAACCCGGAACCTCCAGTACGGTAGCTAATTGTACTGACCATTAAACTACGAAGGCGGACACATATTATAAGCACTAATTTTTTAATTGGAAGTGTACCATATAAGTATACTTTATTTTTATTTCTATAAATTAATATCTTCAAAATGGAATTCTCAGGAGAAGAGAATATCAACAGATAACTATAATCTAATTAGTTATGGATATTTTTCAAGATAATATAAAAAAAATACAATTTTTCCCTAAATACTGAGTGTCGCAATCTTGTCATTCCGATATTAAACTAGATATTATCACTCACAAATAAGGCTTTATTAGATTCTAAATACTGATGGAGTTGATTGAGATCAGCAAACGCATGTTGGGACAAACCAGTCGGTTTGGTAGTCACGAGAGCAGCCTGCCAGCCAGCGCCGCGAGCTCCTTCATAATCCAGCTCCAAGCTGTCTCCGATATGGAGAGCGCACGACGGGGAAAGTCCGGTCATCCTCGACTCCACCAGGGCCTTTAAGAATATGTCTTTATCGGGCTTGGCGAAACCGGCTTCGTACGAAACCACCACAAAATTGAAGTGTTCTTTTAATCTAAGATTTGACAAGATGCTGTGAAGCCTGGGATCGAAGTTAGAGACGATTCCGATAGTAACTCCGCAGGATTTCAAGAAGCTCAAAAGATCGAGACAACCGTCGTTTAAGACCCAATATTTATCGGATTTATACGATTCGATAAGTAGGGCTGCTATTTTATCCAAGGACCGAGAGTCGGTTACATAAGTGTGAAACGTATCCTTCACGACCCGGCGCCACCATTCGTCCCATGGAACGAGACTCGATCGTCCAAAGTTAGGAAGATTTTTTGTCATCGCCTTGTAGCTTTTCTTGAAGTCAGCTGCCACCGCGTCACCGTCCAGTTTGTATCCGCATTGCGCGGCTACTTCCACGTACTGCTGACCGGGAGAAATGCGAAACCGGAGCAGAGTGTTGGTTACATCAAATGTCACAAGGCGAATGTTTTTGTGGAACATCTTCGCCTTCGCCGAAGTCAAAAATATAACCTAAAACCACCGTCCGCTGTCACTTTGACATTTGGATACCCGCTGAAAGATCAAATCACTAGTTGGTTATATTGTACTCGTTATATTCTATTTGTTATTTTGTATCGGATAATGATGTACTCGTTATTTCTCATGTATCTGTTATTCGTTATTTTACATGTAGAACAGGTAACCATCGTTTTGCGCTGGTTCGATTTACGCCGATTCACAATTACGCTGGTTTGTGGTGGCAGTGGGACTCCTTAGTTCAGCCGACACCAGTGGGATTCACCGGTTCAGCAAACACCAAAATGCCGCAGTTCTAATAGAGTTGTTTTATTATATTACCGTGTACGCGAGAAGGCTATTGTGTAAGCAAAATTGTTTTGAAAATGTATAAAAATTATTTTTGCCCTGCTGCGCTCAAATTTTTTGACCGAAATAACATTTCAAAGAAGAAAAGCATGAGTAAACAATTATGGGGAAACCCTAAAAACGGCCGATCTAACTCGTATCCTTTTTTCCATAGAAAAGTTAACATATGTTCTCTGTGATTCTGCAAGAAAGGAAGTAACAATTAAAGCAAATTCAATTGTATACTTTTTTTAAAACTTTTTTTTCAAAAAAGTGTGAGAATTTAATTTCGTACAGACTAACTGGTCAATTATTATTTATTTGAAAAAACGTTCATTATATCAAGAGATTATTTATTTTGTAAAAAAATTCGAACTTTCTTTGTTAACCCATCTGCATATCAGTTTTTTTTTTCAAAATATGTATACAACTACACTGATTGAATGTATCCCCGCAAGTAAGTTGCCCCGCCTGGAGGGGAGGTGATATGGTTTGTCGAACGAATGAGGTGCTAATATTTTGCACCTGATAAAACGAGAACAAACATAGAAATAATCTATATGCAGAAAAAGGTACCACTCACTAAACAGATTGATTTTTGTGGTACAAATCAGTCCGACCAATCATAACGCTTGCTTGTGACTCATACTTTGAAACGTGAAAGGCGTTCAAATTCAACCGAGTTATAAAAATAAACTATCTTTTAAAATTATAACTTTTACAGTTTTACCAATAAATATGGTACATATAACTATAATGTACGTATTTTATCGTGTGTCTAAATCAGAAATGTGATAATTAACAAGAAAACTTTAAAAAATAACTGATTAAAACATTATACCTGGGATGTAAAGTTTTGATTTCTAACTGATTTTAGTTGATATTTCAATCAAAATGATCATTCTATCCTTACAGGGATATCTTTGGTCAAGTGTCGTCAGTAAATTTGTAAAAAAATTATAAGAAAAAATGCATTACAAAAAGTTTTCTGTACTGATTTGTAGATATCACACTTAGTATCTTCATAACATGAACCACCACGGACGGAGGCGTGGTTTAAACCGCGACTGATGTGGAAATGTAAAATTTTCTTAGTCGCTAAGATTTGGCGGCCGGTATGCCTAAGGGTTAAATACGTTTATAATTTATTTTATATTGTATACATGCTGCAGTTCTACCCTTCACCGAATACATGGTACAATCCAAAATAAGTTGACCAAATACGAAGTAACGTTATATTTACCGAAAATAACGATTACGAATAACGACTCTTTAAATATAACGAAAGTTCCCAACTGATTCGATAAGTTGCGCGCATGCGCAATTTGAAAAATAAAACAAGTTGCGGGAAAAAACCGACAGAGAGGCCGCAAAATTTTAAAATTACAATCGTTAATTTTTATCAACATCTTGTATTGAATGCGAACCTAATTGCTTTCCCACCAATCTACATAATAATATTACGGTCGCCGTCTTATGAATGACGGCAAAAAGACGACACCATTATATATTGATGATACAAACGTATAAAGAATCATAAATTTCACTGGCAGGCACAACTTAATGCTTCTCTCTTCATTTTCCGCTTATATTTGTTTATAATTAGAGTGTTGTGTGAGAACCAAACCGAAGTTTCTCTGTTTCTTGTCGAATAACGTGCGATACTGTTTCGTTATCTTTTGTTCTTACCCTTAACCGCACCCAATGGTGCATAAGGCACTGCATGGTACCAAAGCATTGTTTTTAGAATCGTTAATTATATAAAGGCAAGGTGATACATCCTGCGCTTCAGGAATATTAATACACCATATAGTCCGTCTTCGTGGTACTTCGTATTTCTCCCGAGTGCCTCTTTCACGAGACGCCAGGTTCTTTGATAATTCGAAGACATCGTCTGAACTAGGTGCAACGGGCCTGACTTGGGGCAAAAGACCCTGAAGGGAGGTTGTGCATTCCACACGCATATGGAGCGGAAATGAGCAAATTCTTAGTAAAATAAGTGTTAAGGCAAAATTTTTCAAGAACGGTCTTATTTTATTTGGAAATTTTACAGAACAGTTACATAAATACATTTACATTCCAATCACAAAATTGTCACATATGCAATTTAATATAAATACCTGGAAGAGGGACGGGAGGGAAGAAAAGGGGAAAAGGGAAATATCAAAGCTCAAGTCCAAGACAAATTATGTGAAGATTGGGACGCACCACGATATGAATATATCACTGCTGACAATGTCGAGTAGAACATTGTTTTCCTATATTCATCGTTGACCAATTTTGATGAAAAATGATGAACAATTGTAGATCGTAATAAAAAATTACATATTTGGAAAAATTCTGGGCGGTCAATGTGAATTTTTTTATTATTTTGAAGTCGAACGAATTTGTACAAACATACCGATTAGCTTTTTCAGCATAAAAGTAATGGAGACAAATTTATGCAGTGACGCCATCTCCGGCGCCTTACGGTCGCATGACACATCCTTACACTCTCCAGCACAGTTGAGCCAGCGATCCATTTTATCGCATAACAAGGAATTTTGCTCTCTAGCACAGTAGAACCAGCGGTCTATTTTATCTCGTAACAAAGACATGTGGTCTCTGGCACAGTACAGCCAGCGATCTATTTTATTGCATGACAAGGACTTGTGCTCTCTAGCACAATTGAGCCAGCGATCAATTTTATCACATGACAAGGACTTGTGCTCTCTAGCACTGTTGAACCAGCAATCCATTTATCGTATGACAAGGACTTGCGCTCTCTGGCACATTAAAGCCAGCGATCATTTTATCTCGTAACAAAGACTTGTGCTCTCTAGCACAGTAGAGCCAGCGGTCCATTTTATCTCGTAACAAAAACTTGTGCTCTCTGGCACAGTAGAGCCAGCGATCTATTTTATCGCATGACAAGGACTTGTGCACTCTAGCACAATAGAGCAGCGATCAATTTTATCACATGACAAGGATTTGTTCTCTCTAACACAGTGGAGGCAGTTATCTTTTTTCAAGGCATCGGAGGATGAGTGACATAAACATGGCATTGCATATTTAGGCTGATTTTATTCTCAGCTTATTTCTCGATGCCTCGCTTAGCCTTATTTCGTTTAATGATAGCGTTATACTATGTATTATATATCCTCCTACCGGGCGGGTGACATCGGCGTCGTGGTGTCGTCGCGTCAGGTCAATATCAAGGCTATAGTCTTGTTTAACTTTTCATAGCTCTAATTCTCCTGATAAAACTCACCAAATAATTTTATAAAATCAATGTTTAAAATTTGAATATTCAATAATCATTGATATTGTTTTTCATATTATTTTTTGACATCTCATCAAAGATGAAGAAGAATATGGAAGTCTGGGCATTTACGGGGCTAACGACCGTCATTGGCTGGTTTATGTGATCACTTTACACACGTGTAACATTCACCAATTCTACCCATTATTGACAACCACTTAAATGCCCAGACTTCCATATTCTTCTTCATCTTTGATGAGATGTCAAAAAATAATATGAAAAATACGCCTATAATTGGAGATAATCCAGATTTGTTAACAAGTATTTGGACACACTCAAAATGTTGTAGATTGTTTTTAACGTACACGTCTGAATTGCATGTATTACGGATATTTCATGCAATGCATTTAAAATTAGTCTAGTCCGTAAATCCAATCGTATAATCTGTTTCATATTCAAGCGATAGATTGGCGATAAATAAATTTTACATTTAATGATTATTATGTAAATCGTGTACCCGAGTCACAATACCTCACTGGATGAACATTGAATGCACGTTTTAATAAATGATTTTTATGTTTGATGCAATGTATTATAAAATGTAGTAACAATATCATAAAAGTTCGTATATTTGTACTAAATGAAATGCTTTTAAAGTTTATTTTCTTTATTTAAAATTTTTTCTCCAAAATATGAGTCCATCAACTATTATTATTTATTTCTATCAATTAATATATGCATATGTTTTTAAATTAAACACTTATTTAATATTACTTGAATGTAATAAATGTTGTGATAAAGAAAAAAATGTACATGTTTTTTTTTTCTACGAAACATGTTGTTTTTTTAAATTATTTATTATTTATTATTTAATTTATTTTACACTACTCGTGCGTAATGAAATAAAACTCAATATGTAGGTACATGAAACAATTATATAATTTATTAAATATTCAACACGTCATTCCACAAAGTAATTAATAAATAATAAAATAAAAAATTTCATTCGTATTGCATTAATATATTCATAGGGCGTTTGTGCACTACACGGAATTTTACCGTCCGGCAGTCCGGTTTTGAAAAATGAAAGCGACTACGACAGTTTAGCGTGATCGAATTTACGCGTAACGTGTTCACGTACCGATCATGAGCACCGATCCGAAGAAAGATGGACAAAAGCACAAGCCAATCCAAGCCAATCAACGTTTTAAAACGCTAACTGAATTGCCGGACGGTAAAAATCCGTGTAATTCCGAGTAGTGGACAAGCGCCCTTACTGTCAAGTGCTCGTACGAGACATTTCTTTTCAATGTCAAAAATCCCGGAACTGGAAATTTCTAAATCGGGGATTTGACAAAGGTATGGCATCCCGAAATTGTACTCACTAATCCAGGGTCATTTAAAATATGTCGATCTTTCTAAAAATTATATGTTTTCTATTGGAAAATAAAGAGGAAATGTAGTTCATCATGGAAACTTGGATTTTTCTATAGTAATTGATCTACACTGGGAAGTGGATAACAATGCTTCACGAGAAATGTACTAAAGATGCACTCCACAGTAGAAGGTGTATGAGAATCATTTATTGTATATATGACACGATACTGAAATTGATTCAGTGAATAATTTTTTTCGATTAATATTTTACTATACCTTTAAAATCACACACAACACAAACTAAGGCAGACACAAAATTGAGTGATATATTTTCGTGTCATATTTTCTTATACTAACGGCTAATAGAGTATTTATCGCTTAGGGTGAATACCTAGTATAGCATTTGTCAGCTCACTCTGTAGAAGTATTAATTGCTTAGAAAATCACAATTGTATTACAAAATAATATTTTATAAATTACATATAATATGACAATTCAACTAACACAATATTTTTGCTTTCCGAAGTCTTTTGTTTTTTCAGTGCGACCCATGCGCGTCTGGTGGTAGATTTGCGCGATCTGCTTTACCGACTGTCACAATATTGAATGTCGGTACTATACGTATTTAATAAAATCTGTAGGTATTTTATTATTTACACACACACATATATTTATATATATATATATATATATATATATATATATATATATATATATATATATATATATATATATATATATACATATATATATATATATATATATATATATATATATATATATATATATATATATATATATATATAAATATAAAGCACTATGGCAGTAGTTATATGTCATCTATTTCAATAATTTAATATTAAGGTTAAGTTAATTATATTTTTAAGCAATAGTTACATGCTTTTAATTTGGTTATTGTATCTTTTGTTCGGCTCTGAATTATTAAGGAAATATATTGATTCAATCACATTATTATCGTACACTATCAAAACTTATTAGGATATCATTATTCAATTGATAAATCATTTTATTATGATTTGATATCAATAAATTTCGTCAAGACAAAACAATGTTACCCTGATGAAAAACATACCCTAATTTCATTATTTCTAGAAAAATTTGTTACTTGATGTAAAATTCATAAAATTATCAATTTAACACAGTATACGAAAGTATTTTAAACTTGCAATTCGTAACTAAAATAAATAAAGATAAAGAAAAATAACAAATACGTATGATTTCATTGCATTGATTCGGCAGTCACTTTGTAATCTATCCATTTTTATTTGAATTTCTACTATTTTCAAAAATCTATTGTAAAAGGTGTTTCGATGCATTCCGCATCATTTTGCACTATCCTACGGTTGGTACATTTTGCATTACTCCACATCAACGCATCAACATCACACGGTGTTTGAAATCTCTTTTAAAAAAAATACACAAATCGCTCACTCCTTTCAAGAACGTCATAAATCAAAAATTGACAATTTTCAGTTCTGGATGTTTTCAGATTGCCTAGAAAATGTACTATATCCCAGCAAAAGAGGCATATTTTAAACTTAATATTTACCCGCTACAGGGCAAAAATTGATGTTTTTGCATTTTGAAGAAAAGATATCGTTTAATTTTTTTTTAATTTACTTAATATTTTTCGAATGGAGAAGACACCTTCAGGTTTTACCTAAAAAGATCAGTTGCGCAGTAAAAAGTTCATTGATTGGCTTGATATTTATTTTTAATACATTGTATTATATTTTTAAACTTTAAAAATGTTCTCCTGAAAAATCAAGTGTTTTGATTTATGACGTTCTTGAAAGGAGTGAGCGAAATGTCAAATCGTAGTAATTTTATTTTAATGAACTGATGATGGAATAATTTTCCGAAACCGTTAGTCACAAATAAGTGTTTAAAAAAGTGGTATTACACAAAGTAAACTATAGATGGTAAGGAGAGTGTTTTATTACCATACCACAAAGTTTTCAATGCTTTTAATGTACAAAATACAAATAGTAGAAATTATGCCCATTTTTAAGGATGGTAATGTGGAAATGATGCAAATAAGATCCTCCAGAATGTTTGATAAATTTTCGTGTTGTAAGTACAAGTAAGTAGGTGCTAATAACATATGTTGTTATTCATGAGTTGTCTTATAGGCCTACTTCACAGTGGACAGACACAAATAGTAGACATTATGCCAAATTTTAGGGATGGTAGAATAGTAGACATAGGGATGGTATGGTAGAAATGATGCAAATTAGATCATTACGCGGTAACAGCCGTCGGAATGTTTGATAAGCATTCGTGTTGTAAGTAGGTACTAATAACATGTGTACAAAGTTGTTGATGATGGCCTTATAGCCTACTGTTTACCACGGTGGACAGACGCCGGACAATGAACGCCGTGGTACCTACTCGCGAACATGACAAGGGCCGGACTACGCGCTTACTTTGTAGCGTAGGCACTGATGCAGCAAATAAATAAAAAGGGGTTATACATGATGCCATAAGGCCAGATTTATTAGGAAAAGTGTTGAAAAATTGGACTATGTAACTCGTGGCCGCGGCGGACATATGCCGGAAATCATACAGCTCACTCCTTTCAAGAACGTCATAAATCAAAAATCGTCAATTTTCAGTTGTGCATACTTTCGGAATGCCCAGAAAATTTACTGTATCCCAGCAAAAGAGGCATATTTTAAATTTAATATTTACCCGCAACCGGGCAGAAAATGTTATTTTTGCATTTTGAAGAAAAGGTATTGTTTAATTATCTTTTTTTAAATAAACTAAATATTTTTCTAATAGAGAAAAAAACCTTTAAGTTTTACCTAAAAAGATCTGTTGCACAGTAAAAACTTTAATAAGTAGCTTGATATTTATTTTTAATACATTGCGTTATATTTTTATATTTTTAACTTTAAAAACGTTCTCCTGAAAAATCTTTTTTTTTCGTTTCTGAAAGGAGTGAGCGATATTTAAAAAATAAATACCATAAAATTATCTACCAGATTATAATAATACAAAATTCATTCAACAATATTTTTGTCTTGTATTATTATTTTAAGTTCTCAAGCTCTTACAAAAACACCCTATATAAGCATTTTTTCCAAACCCACCATCCACCCGCAGCGGTTATTCTGAGACTCCTGTCCTGGTCCTGGGACAACAAAGTGTCCTGGGGACTCTTTGTTAGCTGCAAATTTTAAGGAAAAAATGTTTTTAAGGAGTAAAAAAAAACTCTACGTAGAATAATGAGGGGGGAGGAGGAAGTATGGACAGAGGCCGACACCTCGTCCCTACTCCTTAGAATCCCCTTAAAGCGTGTTTTAAAAAAATCAGTATTAAAAACTATAGTAGGTAACATAAAACTTGAGACATAATGCCTGTTACTCATTATTTTTGACATCTCATCAAAGATGAAGAAGAATATGGAAGTCTGGGCATTTACGGGGCTGACGACCGTCATAGGCTGGTTTAAGTGATCACTTTACACACGTGTAACGTTCACCAATTCTACCCATTATTGACAACCACACTACTCAAATTCTTGGAAGTTCTGTATATATGAACCAATTTAGAAACCTTGTTCTTGAATCAATAGAACTTCACTAGAGACATCTATTGGTGAGATGTAAAGAAGCTTTTTATTAAGCAGAAACTCTTATATTAGTATGTGAGATCCGAATCCTGGATTATAATCACACACATGAGAAACGCTACAAAATACCATTTTCATTTTTATTATTTAAGCTTATAATTTAACCAGACAATTTATTTACAACATTTTGAGTGTGTCCAAATACTTGTTCACAAAATCTGGATTATCTCCAATTACAGGAGTTATTTCCAATTACGGTCGTCAGCCCCGTAAATGCCCAGACTTCCATATTCTTCTTCATCTTTGATGAGATGTCAAAAATAATATGAAAATAACTCCTGTAATTGGAGATAATCCAGATTTTGTGAACAAGTATTTGGACACACTCAAAATGCTGTTACTCATTGATATAAATGTATTTATGTAACTGTATTTCTGTAAAATTAATATTTATCAAGCTTAAACCATCTCAACACACCTTTCTTAATCTTATTTGTTTATTTTTTTTAATTGACCAGGTAGTGGGATGGGGTTTTGCGAATTAAATAAATACATACAGAACAAAAGCCGGCTCTGCGCAGTAAAAGTTGCACATATCTCTAATAATGCACGCGCAATGTGCACGCCAGGACAACGCACCTCACGACATGGCTTTGCACGCGTGTTATGTGCTCACTGGAGCACTAAATACTATTTGATCACTTTCTAAGATTCACTTTTTGCTCTTAAAAATATCAGTTGATATGTTTTGATCATACCTTTGCTGTATCTGGGGTTTCTGGAGGTCCTTCATTTCCGCTATTTTATAATATTCTTCACAATCCTATTGCACCTAAATATCTTATTGTAAACTTTATATTACCTCTCAGATCATGGTCTATCACTTCGTTCTTCCCAAGAAAGGACACTTTCCTTTCCTCGCCATAACACATCATTCTTCAGTAATTCCTTCTCTGTCCAAGCGGCCAGACTATGGAATGAATTGCATTGTAAAAAATGCACCTTCTCTAATAACTTTTAAGCAATATCTGAGATATTACTATCTATCATTATAATCCTAACTGTCCATCAAACCTCCTCCCTTAGATTTTCCCTCTACCTCCTTTCCTAAACATTATTTTTCCTTTGCCTTTCTTATTATCATCAATTTGTAATTTATGTTTTTTAATGTTCAAGAACTATCTACCCTCTGATTGCAAACAGTTATATATGATCATGTTATAGTTATACATGCCATTGTGGGATCTTTTTTGTATTTACATTTATATTTTATTCATATTTTTTGTATTTGAATTTATGTCATGTAATGCAAAATAATTTAAAATAAAGAAAAAAATATATATCAAACGTTTTGACCAATATCACTAGTCTGTTTTTGGTTGGTTTGAATATATATTGCTTTTAGTAATACGCCCGCCAGTGTACTTATTTCTTTTCTGTACATGAAGTTTAAATAAATAAATAATCAATTTCCATCATCTTTCACTCCTGTATTTATCTGGATTTCAGGACTGATCACCTTACTTCCATATATTTGTCATTTAAGTTGACAGCGTACCGTGCCTACGATATAAAAAAATGTGTAATTTATATAGCGCTATTTTCGTAATATATGGTACTACCACAAGGGCGCTTCGTGCCATGCGGTGCTTTATGTACCATTGGATGATACAGTTTCCTTGTTGCAAGCATTTTGCCGAAGTGCTCTTCCGCGTCGATAATGCCAAGCGAGCGCTTTCAGAGTCATCTCCGCTCATGCGGAAAATCTCAGAAGAAAGTGGCCGCCAGGCAGCTGCGAACCCTACATATCTATCGATTACAGATAGATTACTCAAAATTATTTACTCACGATCAAACAAAATTCAGCGTCGTTTATGTTCTTTAAACCTTTAAAATAATTTACATGATTATCCATCAAAAAAACTGTGACATAATTATTGATATTCTTTCTTCAATAGTTATAATTACTTAATTGATTCGGCATTAACTGTGTGGAGAGACATGATGATTATTTAAAAAAAATAAACACTCGTATAAAACCACTCATTGAGTTTTATTTCAATACACACTATTACAATTGTTAGTTTTACTATTCACCTGTCGATGAAAACTACTGTAGTTTTCGAAACTAGTCGTATGTAATGAAATAAAACTCAATAGGAGGTTAACCAGAGTTTATTTTTTAAAATAATAAATAACTACATATTTAATAAAAAGACTTTTAACACGTGATTTTCTTACATCGTTGAACAGGGTATAAGTATGGATTTTCAGCAAAAAATCTCTGTGTTTCTATACTATAGCAGTGGTTCTTAACCGTGTTGGAGGTACCGAACCCCACCAGTTTCATTTGCGCATTCACCGAACTCCTGAATTGGAAAAATAAAATACATAGGTGCACAAAATGAACAAAACTATTAAAACAATGAACAAAACCATTATAACCTGATTTTTACATAAAAAAAAAAACAAAAACAAAATAATGAATATTTACTGCAAATCAGTGTGATTTCTACTATTACCTTTCAAAGACCAGTTCAGAAATATGCGCGGCTTTACCTTGGCAAGTGCCACTCTTATGTCACTGTCGCAACAAAGTCAGTTGTTTTTCTTCGTTTTTATATCCAGCATCCTCGAAAAGGATTGCTCGCAAGATATGTTGTAACAAACGGTGTGAAAATCTCCAGAGCTTTCTTAGCAATAACAGCGTACGTTACCATTTGTTTACGCTAAAACGTTGAGAGCGTTGTATAGAATCTATAGTTTTTCCGCTTTAAAAGTTACGGTTCGCCACTGCCGTCTGACAATGGGCCGCAGCCGGCTCCTACCTGGTCTGCGGCGTGCACTACCATTCGGTTCTTGCAGTATTTACTATCAAGTAGTGCAAAGTGTGGTGCAGTCGCGTCCGGTGCAATTGCTTGCAAGATGCACGCCTTCCACATCTTGGCAGTCCTCGTATTACAGTGCGCTTTTGGTTGCTTGTCTCTTGGTGAAAACGTTGAAAAAACAGCCGACAGTATCCATGGATATAAAAGTACCGATATTACTCAAGGGATCGGATACGGGGTAATTGAAAATGTATATACAATATTATTTTTTCTTAATATTATTAATACTATAATATATAAATTTATTAGTAATGCATCACAATGTATTATCGTAGTTGCTATATACGTATTCTCTAGTGAAAATATAGTTAAAACTAGTTAAAATTTAAAACATTTTTGAGTATTTCCAAATACTAGTTTACAAATCTGGATTACCTATTAGGAGTATTATTTTTCATTTTTTATATATTATATTTAAACATGGGTAGCATTGGTGAATGTTAAACGTGTCTAAAGTGATCACTTAACCAAGGCCTTAGGTCGTAAATAGACTTCAATATTCTTCATCTAGTTAAAATTGTCTATTTTTATTGAATATTGTTGTTTTCTTAGACCTTACATACAATATATATATATATATATATATATATATATATATATATATATATATATATATATATATATATATATATATATATATATATATATATATATATATATATATATATATATATATATATATATATATGTATATATATATATATATATATATATATATATATATATATATATATATATATATATATATATATATATATATATATATATATATATATATATATATATATATATATAATAATTAAAGCAAACACCCGAATTCAATTTTAACTAGTTCTAGAAAATACATTTCATTAAACTTAGTTCAACATTTTGAGTATGTCCAAATAATTCTGGATTACAGATTCTGGATTACCTCCAATTATACGATTTATTTTTCATATTATTTTTTGACATCTCATCAAAGACGAAGAAGAATATGTAAGTCTTAGCATTTACGGGGCTGAAGACCGTCATATTTGTGAACAAGTATTTGGACACACTCAAAATGTTGTAAATAAATTAACTGATCAAATTATTAGCTATTACAATAAAAATGAAAATGATATTTTCTGGTGTTTCTCGTGTTTGTGATTATAATCCAGGATTCGGACCTCACATACTAATAAAAAAGTTTCTGCTCAATAAAAAGCTTCTTTTCATCTAACAAAACCTAGTTCATATTAGAGATTAAGAGTTTTGATTGAATTCGTATAATAATGATAATTACTGGACTGGCCCTTCCCGGCTAACATTAATTATGTAAATATTTTAATAAATTTCCTGTGTTCGGTCGTATAGTCGTAGCATTAACTATGTAGATATATTTACTGCTTAGTAATAATTCCTAACAATTTTTTAATTTTGTATATAGGCGATCCATATAGTCGAGATGTTGAAGTTACCGAATTTATTTTTTAAATGATTTTTTTTTTCAAATTAATTCCCTTTAGAATCGATGCCCTGAAAAAAATAAACAAATTATCTGAAAAAAAATGTTTTCTAGCGATCCTTGGATTCTTTGGCGATGAATGAAAAATTAATGTTTTTTGTTGTGAAATAATATATTTTTTTCAGATTTTTTGGTTTTCCTTTCCCTTTTACCTGTATTAAATATTTTGACCAGATGGTGCATAGGGCACCGCATCGGATGGTTGGATCAACTTGATAATTATTCACATGAAGGTATATTAACCGAAACGAAAATTTGTATTTGCTTAACTTGTTTGCCATTGGGTGCTAATATGGGTTAGAAGTATTATGAATTTTTACTTTTTGATTTTCAGATCTCAGCGTTCGTTTTTAATTCATTGTGCCTACAAGGTATTTCACTCCTGAGCGAAAACACCTTTTGCCTGTTTATTTATTTGTTTATTCTTTATTTCAATATTGGGAAAACCTTTTAAGGTTCATTCTGCGTAAACATACGATGAAATGTAATAAAAAAATGAAAAATAAGAACGTATCTTATCAACTGAATGGTTTTAATTCAAACGGTACTTTTTTAGTGTCATTTTTGTCAAATTACTTTATTTGCTATTTTTACGTCAACACACATTTGTGAAAGATAAAAACAGTACTTTTTGGGTGTCATTTTAATCAAATTACTTTATTTGCTATTTTAACGTCACCACACATTTGTGAAATATGAAAAACGGTAATTTTTTAGCGTCATTTTAATCAAATTACTTTATTTGCTATTTTTACCTCAAAACACATTTGTGAAAGATTGGCGTTCTTTTGAAAGTTTCTATTGACATTCCGGATAGTGAAAAAAAATGCGATATTTATTTTTCTCAAGATTCTCCTTATTATTGGCGATACCGTTACTATTTTATTTGTATCAATATGGTGACTTGCTGGCGAAATTTACAGCACGCAGCCCTCATTTCTCGAACGTAAAAATGGTCCTAGTTGAAGCGTTATCAAATGGTGGGCAAACATTGACAGATGAGAACCGTTCGCATACTTTAATAAACTAATCTTTGATTCTATTGGAACTATTATTCCCTTACCACCTCGCTAAAATAGAAAAAAAAACTGGTCAATAGTCTAACTATATAGGTACAGTTTTGCTTTAATTATTGAACTATTCAAGTAGTCGGTACAGTCTAACTAGCCAAATATCAGAAGTAGATGCAACGATTTAACTTTTCCGGGAGTATGGACGTAAATGAACGTCTGCGCGAATTTTCCTCAAAGGAGTATCGACCCTAATGAACGTCGAAGTCCGTTTGATAGTTGGTATGATGAAACTTGTATAACAATGACATCTGTGCATATTTGTTTGTAATCTTGTCATATAAAACCCAAAGAAACAAGAAGAACCCACTCCCTTTTCTTTTAAAACATCAACTTAGATGGTACGGGAATAGGTCTATCATACTTCCACGGTCTGATAAGTGTCTTCCAAGTTCACCTGCGGAGTCATACCTAAAGTGACCATACGTCCCGTTTTGAACGGGACCGTCCCGTTTTTAGATAGCATGTCCCGTTGTCTCCGAGTAAAGTTTCGGGACGTCGATATGCCCCGTTTTCAAAAAAAGAACAACACCCGGTAACAAGTTTTTAAAAAGTGCAAAAAATCAACGGTAGAAAGATGTAAGAGTATCGCCTGTAGAAAGAGTTTTTTCACTGATGAATAAGTTGCGGACGACAGAAAAAACACAATTAAATTGGAGTACTTAAAGCGATGCTGTTTGTTAAGATAAATTTTTAAAAATCCTGTCAAGAATTCCATTATTTTACAACATTTTGAGTGTGTCCATATTCTTCTTCATCTTGGATGAGATGTCAAAAAATAATGTGAATTCCATTCTTATTTAAAAGCAAACCCTTAAAAAACTTTAAAAAAAAGTTCATCAGAAAAATATAAAACAACTTATTCATTTCATATTTATATTATATATATATACCTTTTATTTTCTTTATCAACGCTTTTTATTTTTATTAATACATGAAATCTATGAAAAAATACGTGTTTTCTTGAATATACGTACTATTACGTAAAAATGGGAGATGTCCCGTTTTGAGAACAAAAATAAATGGTCAGTTTAGTCATACCGCCAATAACGATTGTAGCACAAACATTTGGCACGCTCTGATGAGATTTAGTCTTAGAAGTAGTTCTAGAGTGGGGAAAAAATAACTCTCCGATTAAGTTTCATTACAACTTTAGAAAGATTTTTTTAAATGTTTTTTTTTCACTTCATTTTTAGCGTCATTTAAAATGTAAAAACTAAAAAAAAACATTACATGCGTACCGTCAGCGACTTCGTAAATCGGATGTTTTCACTTAGTTTTAAACTAGTTTTTTAGAATATTTATTTCTTCTTATTTTTGCTTATTTCTTCTTACATATACCATATATATGGTATTGTTGGTTTGAACTTTTAATGCCGTATTAATTACATTTCCATTCCCCTTCCCGTTTTTTGCAATTAATTTACTTTACTTGACTCACATCTTGAGAAACATGTCTAAACTGAACAAATATTTACATATTTAAGTCTACTGTAAATTGTTTCAAGTGTTGACTCTGCGCACAACGAAATAAAAAGCATAAATTACATTTTGTATTTTTTCAGGAATTTTTCTTTCAGGGTAAATGCGTCCCTGCTTCAAGCACATTCATAATATTTTGTCGTCTTCAATTAAGTAGGCAAATTACAATTTTGTAAAAAGCAATAAGTCATTGTTATCCGTGTATATTTTCCCGCGGTTTCGCTTATCCGCGGAATTGAATGTATCCTTTAAAATGTTGCGTAAACGTACATAAGTATATATGTGTTATAATGGTCACGGTGGCAGATGGATATACATATAGTATTTGTCTCAAATTATTGATAAAGGAAATTATTACGACAGTCTCAGGAAAAGTACAGTTAAACCTTGATATAATGGACTAATTGGAGGGAAGGGGTATCAGTTAAAGCCCATTATATAAAAAAGTTTAAAATTAATAAATAAAAAATTGAACATTGTATTTAGATATAAATAAGCGATACAAAACACAAACAAAATTCTATTTAACCTCTTCGGACACTCGCACAGTGTGTAATATGACCGATCTGGTTTTACTTCAATACTATAAAGTTTATTAATTGGCATATTTTTTTTATTTAATGGTCAATTGAAATTATATTTGGCGGTTAGTAGTGGTAAAGTTTTGAGACATAATTATAAATTATGTCTCAAAACTTCAAAAGTACAAACAAAACTTTATTCCGCTAAAAAGTTTTTTGATGCGGCGACAGTTGAATTTAAGCATATATTTAACAGGACGTTGCATTTGACAGGATTTTTTGTCCGTTTTATCCGAATTTCGTTAAATATAGGTCCATTATATCGAGGTTTCACTGTAAACCGGGACCATTGGATGTCAAGTCCGCTGCTATACCAACTAGCTAAGCGGTCTGTTACCTTATGAATTACTTAATTTTTGAACTTTCTCCTCATTTAATGCGAAATGGCTCCATTTTCTAGTATTGATTTACTAATAACATAATAATTTATTGTTTTGCAGCACTACTTGCATCCTTTTTACTATCAAGGAGCTTCCAAAAGATACTATAAATGTGCACTAGAAGGTTGGTACCGTTTTTACTTTTATTTCATTTCTGATATCTCAACTTAGATTTATTTACTTATTTATTTATTGCTTTTTACAATACATTATTATATTTTGGATGAACACTTCACTAAGCAGAATCCGTGACAAGACGCTCATTTATATTTTAAAACATATCGCTCACTCCTTTCAAGAACGTCATAAATAAAAAAACTTGATTTTTCAGGAGAACGTTTTTAATGTTTAATAATACAATGTATTAAAAATAAATATCAAGCCACTTGTTGAACTTTTTACTGTGCAACAGATCTTTTAAGGTAAAACCTGAAGGTTTTTTCTCCATTTGAAATATATTTAGTAAATTTTAAAAAAATAATTAAACAATATCTTTTCTTAAAAATGCAAAAACAACACTTTCTGACCTGTAGCGGGTAAATATTAAGTTTAAAATATGCCTCTTTTGCTGGGATATAGTACATTTTATGGGCATTCCGAAACATGCATAACTAAAAATTGACGATTTTTTGATTTATGACGTTCTTGAAAGGAGTGAGCGATATGTATATACATATCTAGAGATTACAAATGGTACAACATAAAACAAAGTAATATAAACAGTTAGTACATAAATAAGCACAGTGAGATATTGACAAGTAGATAGTTTAGTAGATGAAGAAGACTATGAAAGTCTGTGTGATCACTTTACACACGTGCAACATTCACCATTTTACCCATGACAACCACAATACTCCACCATATATTAATTATCTCATGACACTGTAAATTTGAGTTCACTAGAGCTATCTATGGCTGAGTTAGGAAAGCTTTTATGTAGCAGAGACCCTTAAATTTATATCTATGCAAAATCCTAACCGGATTATTTAACATACTGGGAAACGCCCGAAAACATGATTATAAAATTTTATGCAGGTTATTATTTTATTCACATTTATATTTTATTCATAACATTTTTAGTGTGTCCAAATACTTGTTCACAACATCACCGAGTGCCCTACCCATTGCTCTTCTCCCATTCCTACCTACTTTTTCACCTCCATTTATTTTCCCATTCAACAGTAATGCCCTAAACTCTGAACTTCTTTACTTACGTCAGCTGTATCCCATCAAACATTTTTTACTATCAACTATTTATTTCTTTTTATACAATGATATGCCTACACCATTCATAGTCAGCGGTGTGCATTCCATATAGGCAGAAAAGCAGTGCCTATCCTAACTTACCCGCGTGACATATAAAAACGCAACCAGTACTTACCCTACCTTACTAAGTAGTACCTAGATTACCTTCTACCAACATCTACTGCCTACCCTAGTAAGTAGTACCTAGCTTACCTTACTACCTACCTCTACTGCCTATCCTTATTAATTCTCTGTGCATGCCACTGCTCATAGTCAAATACCACTACTCATACAAGCATGCGTAGTTTAGATACAGTGACACGTAAAAAGCAATGTCACAAAAATATCCATAGTTTAAAATTAATCAGGTCGAATGGCTCCAAACGTGATTCCAATAAGCCCTCTGTATTTCACAGGCATTTGCAGCAAATACAGGATATTAACTCATTCCACAAATCCAGATTTATGGACAGCAACGTGGCCTAGACTTAGGGAAGATATAAAGAGAATCAATACCGTCACATAGAGAATCATTGGCCGACACACGATATATGTTATGTACCTTATATAATATGTCTTACATTGTGCCCATCGTACAAATTACCTTTACATTCTCAGGGCTGCTATTACAGTGAAAAGATAATATAGTCATATCGCTCACTTCTTTCAAGAACGTCATAAATCAAAATATTTGATTTTTCAGGAGAGCGTTTTTAATGTTAAATAATACAATGCATGAAAAATTAATATGAAGCCACTTTTTGAACTTTTTACTGTGCAACAGATCTTTTTAGGTAAAAGCTGAAGGTTTTTTCTCCATTTGAAAAATATTTAGTATATTTGAAAAAACAATTAAACAATACCTTTTCTTCAAAATGCAAAAACAACACTTTCTGCCCTGTAGCGGGTAAATATTAGGTTAAAAAAATGACGTTCTTGAAAGGAGTGAGCGATATGTAGAAAACGTAAAAATGAGTTATTTATATTCAACATTTTGAGTGTGTCCATAAACTTGTTCACAAAATCTGGACTATCGCCAATTACAGGAGTTACTTTCATATTATTTTTTGACATCTCATCAAAGATGAAGAAGAATATGGAAGTCTGGGCATTCACCTAAAAAAAAGCTTCTTTTCATCACACCAATAGATGTCTCTAGTGAAGTTCTAGTGATTCAAGAATAATGTTTCAAAATTGGTTCATATATATAGTACTTCCAAGAATTTGAGTAAAGTGGTTGTCAATAATGGGCAGAATTGGTGAATGTTACACGTGTGTAAAGTTATCACTTAAACCAGCCTATGACCGTTGTCAGCCCCGTAAATGCTTAGACTTCCATATTCTTCTTCATCTTCGATGAGATGTCAAAAAATAATATGAGTTATTTATATATTTATGGATTTGGCGTTTAATTTGTAAAACTCCATTTTAATTTTTGTATTAAATGTTTAATTAAACACTGATTTTTTGAGTCTACTACGTTGTATTTCAATGTTAAAGAAAACACTAATTTTTTTTGTGACAATCTCGATTAATCTTTACAGCGCTTAATGCTTAATGCTTATCAGCCATTTACGAGCAATAAAATCAAATCGAATCCAAATGATCAAAGATCCGTGAATCCGACAATAGTAATGAACGATCGCGAAACCAAATCGATTACACTTTGCGGTTGACCTGTCAGGTTTAACAACTTTCCAACTCATTGTTGCAGGAGAGTGGAGGCCGAAGACACCCGATAGAACTAAGGCTTTCGAAGGTGCGCACAAACCTCCCAAGAAGTACAACGGTTCCGAATCGAAAGAGAGACAAAGGGATCAACGAATAGAAAGCGGAGCAGATAGAAGGATGGATGTGAACGACCAGCTCAAAGTGGAGCACGCCAAACTGCTTGCGGATATCAACAGTATGTCAGCAGGACACTTGAAATACTACAGAGAAGAAGATCACGCCAAGAGAATGGGGTTTTCTTCGCCCAAAATATTCAATAACCCTTCTGTTGATCTTCACGCGGCTGCTTACGAAGTTCACGAAGAGTCCTCAGACCCTGATCCTGGTTTTTTTAACATCATTCCTCACCATCTGCAAAGCATGAGACCCTTCGTGAAGACGTCGCTGCCTTCGCTGCCTTCTAGGAGGCCCTACAACTCGTTGGCCGTGGAAGTCAACGAGCAGATGAAGTACTCCCCCCCGCGGCCTCGGCCGCCCATCCCCTCCTGGCCGCGGTCGCCCGCCCCCCTCACCCCGGCGAGACCACCCCCGCCACATTACCTGCATCATCCGGTCACCTTCAAGTGGGTTAAAAAGGCGCCTAGATCTTCTTTGCTGGAGAGGATCTTAAAGTATTTTCCTAAGCTAATATACTAATATGATTATTTATTTACATAACCCTTAACTGCATGACTATTTTTGCATGACTGCATGACTTCATTGACAGTTCGTCTTCGAAGTTATTATTTTGGCGTTCATAGCGCCACTTTTGGCTAAATTATGAACTATATACGTGAGTTATGAATGTATCTAATCAGTAACAACAAAGAATGGTTGCTTATATTTTTGAAGAACGTTTTAACACTAACTTTTGGGTATGTAACAAATTTGATACACTATGCAGTGAAGGGTTGATACGGCAGTCATTTTGTGGTAATATTGATTCATTTTTAATTTAAATGTGACTTTGAATACGGTGTTTGAATATGATGCGAAATGCATCGAAACACGTGTCACAATAGATTTTTAAGTGAAATTAATATTTCTTGAATGTTTTTCAATGTTTTTCTTGAAATTGTGACACATTTTATAAAATTAATAAAATAAACAACTTTGTTTTTAACCACTTTTTTATAACTATGAGTATTTCAATGTTTTAGAATTAGTACCTACATGTTAAACCCTGACGATGACAAGTGACAAGGTTCTTGTCGAAATCGGTCGGAGAAAAAGTGTTCCAATAAAAAAGTGATTAAAAACAAAGTTGTTTATAAAATTTATATTTACCAAGTGAAATTCAACTATTATTAGTTATAATAATAGGGTTTCCCCCCCCCAGTAATTGGTTCTAGTTATTTTTTTAATCATATTTAATATCATTCGAAATGTAATTTTAAGTAACTCTATATTATGTTATACAAATAGTACTGTTTTTACAAGTATCGATGACTTTTTTTCTCTTTCTAGAGCAGATTTGAGATTCTTTGGGACACGTCAGCTTTCTTTGGGACAGATTTTCTGTTTTTTTTCCTTTCTGTGAAATATAATTTATCATATCACATCTCAACGACGATAAAAAATTCATTTCTGGTATGTAAATAAATTGTAAAACAATCTCATCAGCTTAGAGTAAATGATTATGGATTAAAATTACAGTAAAAGATAAAGCGTTAACGTGATTTAGGTGAATATATTTTACTTCTAGATTTTGACTATATTTTTGACGACTTTGGTATTTTGAGGCTACTTATTGATGAGTATTATCAGGAGTAAATGGTTACAAAGAGAAATAAATAAATCTATATATTTTGGGAATAGAAGAAAAGTGTTATTTATCTACACGACGAATTTATAATTTATATTAAGTTAATAATACATCAGGGCTTATAATTTGTCTTCACTTTCGTATGAGTATTTATATTTCGTTTAAGCCCTGATGTATTAACTTACCTAACAATTTTAAATTTTCATAGATGGTATCCTTGGAGCTTGCATGGAATATGTAAAAACTTGCGTCGTGGAAGTAAAACATGACATTGGAATAATAAAGACTATTTCGATTGTGTGCGATCCTTTTGAGTGTGTGAACGTCAATTTTTAATGCAAGGTGAAAATAAGACTGTCAGTCATAACGGGAGAGTGATAGAAATATGTTATGTATTAGTCAAATAAGAATGAGAGAGAAATACAAGAAAACGACATGGTATCACTAAATCAATCAAAGCCTTATTTGTCTAAGTATGTCTGTATTAAGTTAGAAGTGTGTCAGGACGGGTGTGTGTGGCTCCATCCTCTCTGCTTATCCCCGCGGAGAAATGATGTAATGGTAGCGAAAGCTATGCGATGGTCCTAGTTCCAAGCGTTATATTGTATAAGTAGTAACTAGAAATGATTTAAATACTGTTATAAAAATATCAATTACTTTAATTTTATATGTATTCATTTCGTAGATCTTATATGAATTATTTAATTGATACTTCCTTTTCGTAATTCTTCTTCTTAAGCCTTCTGTCCACCGCTGCTGGATATAGACCTTTTCCGTATCCTTCCATTGTTTTCGGTGTTTACTGTTTGCAGCCAGTTTCTACCCTCCACAGCGGGCAGCGTTTCTACCCCCCACATGTCGTCGTACCATCTCGGCTGTCCAAACTTAAAACACAGTAAGAGACATCTTTTTTGTAGTACTTTTTTTTTTGCATTTTTGGACTAAGTAGAATCTACTGAGTCCAAAAATGCAAAAAAATGTAGTACAAAAAAAATGTCCCTTAATGTGTTTTGAGTTTGGACAGCCGATCTTTATTGAGGTGTTCCAACATCTTTTTTATTCTCCCAAGGATTGTTATTGCTGTTCATAAAATACTCTGTTAATGTTAAAGGTATAATATTTACATAATTAATGTAGGTAAAATGGATCTTATCCTTATTATTTATATTTAATTTAAAGCAGATAAAAAATAATGAGTATTTTAAGTATTCAAGTATTTTGTTAGCAGTTGATCTTGACCTTGGGAGAAATCAGAACCCCCTTCCATTATATATCCCCTGTTCTTCAGTCGTACTCCGAAATAACCGTTTTGTGAGTGAGGAATAAAAATTACATAAATAAATAAAAAAACTTCAACCAATTACTTTTTTGTTATGTAAAACATGGACCGAATAAACTACTAAATATGTAAGTACATAAGTATTGCTGATTACATTATATCGGCAGTTCTCGACATATGACAATTGTTGATGTACAAATGACGGTTATTAATTTACTCCATATGCATAACTTGAGAGAATTTATGCGATATGGATGTTCATTAATACAAAGAATGGTGTACATTATGCAGTGTTTAAAATGTTTACTTAAGCCAGCCAGCGACAGGCAAATCAGTGATTGGCGATCGAATAAAAAAATCGAACTAGTTGTTCACCGGCATTATTGATTCCGTTTGTGGATTTGATTACTCAAAGCTCTTTCCATATATCTTTTGTGTAATTAGGTATATAGCAACTGTTGAAATATTTTATATATATCTTGATATATTTTCGATGTCTCCCTTGCAAGTGTTCTCTCCCTTAGGGGTAAAATCCAGTGTTTGAGGGCAATAAAATAAATAAATTAATAAATATTGTTGATTTTCTTCTTATTTTTCGTTTTATTCGACCCTCATCCGCATACACTATTGATAATGAATTATTTGTTTCAGATATTTTATAAAAGGTACATAAATTCAGAGTTCAATTTAATTTTGTTATGTCGCTCACTCCTTTCAAGAACGTCATAAATCAAACAACTCGATTTTTCAGTAGAACGTTTTTAAAGTTTAAAAATATAATACAATATATTAAAAATAAATATCAAGCCACTTGTTGAACTTTTTACTATGCAACAGATCTTTTTAAGTAAAACCTGAAGGTTTTTTCTCCATTTGAAAAATAATTAAACAATACCTTTTCTTCAAAATGCAGAAACAACACTTTCTGCCCTGTGGCGGGTAAAAATTAAGTTAAAAATATGCCGCTTCTGCTGGGATATAGTACCTAAATTTTCTGGGCATTCCAAAAACATGCCCAACTGAAAATTGACGATTTTTGATTTATGACGTTCTCGAAAGGAGTGAGCGATGTGTCATTTTTCCCACTAAATGTTCATAGTGATAACATGGAGTTCTTCAAAATAAACAGTCTTAAATTTTAATTTCACAAGTCTGACATAGGTGTCTCTCAAACGCATATACAAAATTGAATTAGAAAATATCTGTGGACAAGATCAATAGACAATATTATGCAATAGGTATATAAACACAAGCTTTCAGTAAGGTACCTCGCTAGGTTTGAGTTTGTTTCGAGGATACTGAATTAAGTACAAACAACATATTATATGAATTGCTATCACGATGTAATACTCATATGTACGTAAATATGCTGGTTACCAAAAAAAAATAATACAAATAAAATTTTATTGTGTGATTCATATTACCCGTTCGGATTATGTATAAATGATCAAAATATAGAAAATCGGCATAAACATTTATGAAGCAGAGAGAATAAAATGCCATAGTGCCCTGTCTTTGGAAACATTCTTCGCCTCTTCCATATTCATGCATCTCCTCATACATACCCACCGATTATTTCAACTCCTGACCCGGCCGAGAAAGAGGGAGCATTTCAAAAGAAATACAACAATACAAAATTTGAAAAAAAAAAATTGTTTATTAAATATTTATACTATCATTGATTGGTGCTTCGATTCGTAAAAGTGATATCAATGGTTCGCGATATTTAATGAAATGGAAAAAAATAATAATTCTCAAAAATATATTTTTTTTACAAGTTTCTTCGGTTATTTTTCAAGTTCATTAAAGTTATGACCGATTAGTCAAAAAAAAATAATTAAACGCTGTTTTTCCACTGCCAACCCTGAATAAAAACTCTGTGCACGCCAATGGATACACGTAGGTATAATATGTCCATGAATCGATATTTTCGAGATAACGAGAAAATAATGCATCTTTGTACTGAAGTACCGGATTTTTTTTATTCGTTGGGTTTGTTAAAACACTGATAAATATTACTTACATAACGCGTGGTACCTCAACTGTTTATAAATAGTGTCAACGAGTAGGTACATCTTCAACGTGCGCATGCTCGATACTCTTATTTTATCGCTTTATATATGTGTGTGTACGTTGCTCTCATTTGTTCCACTCCCGTGACCTTGGGATGTGTAATAGTTCTCTTTCTCCTTCTATATATTTCTTCTCTCTCATGTAATGAATTGTGCCTTAAACATGACGCGTCCTTTTCACTCTCAATTCTCGATAGTCGAATCGCCGCCTAAAAGTTTCACTACAAAATAGTAAAGCATAAGGTTTTTTGAAAATAGACCCAGTACAATTGTGTACTTGTATTGTGTAAGTCCATGACGGAATTTTAGTGTCGCGGACTCTTAAGTCAGTTTCTCGGTTCGAACCCAGTTTACAACAATTTGATCCCTATTTTTAACAATGAGGCTCACAGAAATAGCATGAAATTGAAATAGTTGTGTAAATAATAAATAAAAAAACACAAATATTTTTACTTTAAATAAATAAAAGAAATATTAAAAGCATGTTCAAATTGCCTTCAAAACATTCAACCTTAGTATCTCAGAGTTGAAGGCGAACTGGTTTTTTTTCTGTATAACGCCAACCACTTCGCAATCGTATGTACATCCGCTCAGGCTGATGACAATTAGTGTGTGTTTTTTGTAAAACGAAAACCTTACATGCCTTAAAAAAAGAGTACAAATGATTTTAACTTCCAATGTGAACTTTCGACCGCTTTCAGCTTTCGAAAAATAATTGGAATAGATGACAAATTTAATGAGTTCAACTCTGGACAGCGCGCCGCGACGCACAGAGATTCACCCAGAACAAGCTAGGCGGACAAAAAAAATTACATAATATTTTTGACAGCTCAACATAGATGAAGAAGAATTTGGACATCTGTGAATTCACAGGGGTAACGACCGTCATAGATGATCATTTTACACAGTTATAACACTCCCCAATACTACCTATGATTGACAACCACACTAATATTTTTTTTTCTCTAGATATATCGATCAAACTCGTAACACAGTATAAGTGCGTTCACAATAGCCATCTATGGTGGGATGAGGAAAGCTTTTTTTAAGCAGAGACTCTTTCCATTTGTATGTGATGTCCGAATCCTGGATTATATTCACATACTTGAGAAATGCTAGAAAACGTGATTTTCAAGTATTTGGACTAACTCGAATGTTGTTCTGGTTATGATAAATAATATGTATATATATATATATATATATATATATATATATATATATATATATATATATATATATATATATATATATATGTAATAAAATACCTAGGTACCTACCTATACATTTTATTAAGTACTTACAAAAAGTACCTACATAAAACAGTTCTACCACCAGATGCCGCATGCGTCGCTCAGAATAAAACAAAAGACTTCCGATAATATTATTAACTGTCAGAATCAGATAGATAGATAGATAGATAGATATAAAAATTATTATAAAGATAAATTAATTATAAACTTTAATTACAAAGCAACACATTGTTTATTTTATTATTATACATATTATTTACACGCAATTTACAAAAGAAAAATATTACCACGTTATAAAACGACAATTTTGTTAATCAAAAATAAAGAAACAAAATTAAAAAAAAAAATGGATACTGCTCCTCAAACATTAGAAAACTTACTAGAAAAATTAATACAAAATGCTCAGGTAAGCAAACATCAAAATTTAAAAGATATTTCAGAGAAGTTCATCATTGAAAAATTTACAAGCAAAAATCCTAATGCAAACCAGTGGATGGATATTTTTGAAAAAGAATGTACACGTTTTGAGGTGACAACGGATGAGAAAAAAATTGAAATATTAAGATTGTTTATGGATAAAAGTTGTGAAGATTGGTACAGTTCGATGATGATAAAGTTTTCCATGAACTCAGAATGGATAGTATGGAAAAACAACTTTTGTAAAACATTTACAAACAAGGGATGGAACCATGTAATGTTTGCATTATCTTTTAAATATAATGACGGATCCTTGTTAGACTATGCCATAAGGAAGGAAAAACTTTTGTTGGAGATGAGAAGAACGATCGACATGGGTACCTTAGTAGATCTTATTGTGGCTGGTTTACCAGAATTTATAATTAATAAAATTGATAGAGAAAAATTAGAAGATTCAGTCGATTTATTCAATGAAGTAAAAAAACACGAAAACATTGTAAATAAAAAAAGGTTTTCGGATCAAAGAAGATATGGAAATCTAAGAACTAGTGGTAAAATTAAAGATAAAAGTCCATGTAAGATTTGTGAAAAATTAAATAAGGGAACTCGATATCACCCTGAAGTAACGTGCTGGTTTAGAACAAAGGAGGATGATAAGTTTAATAATAAAAATACTATCAGACATGTAAACAATTCAGTTATAGAAGCTAAGTTAAACGAAACCGATCAAAAAAACGAATAGTAACACCATTAATAAATGTCAAACTATTACTAAATGATCAAATTGAAATATTTGGAATTTACGATTCAGGTTCAAATGTTTCTCTAATAAATTCTAAGTTATTAAAACTAAAAGGAAAAGGAAACAATATGAATGAAGCAGATTTAGTAACAATTAATGGTGTTAAAAAGACAAACGGTTTGACGACTTTGAAAATAAAAATATTTGAATTGGAAAAAAACGTTGATGTATATATTATTGATGAAGAAAATTTCAAATATGATTTTTTGATAGGATTAGATATGATAAAAAAATTTAAACTAATCCAAAATGAAGACTTAAAAATAACACAAAGACATAGTCTGATGATGTCGGTAACGACGAAACCCGGTCGCTGGTCAAATAAAAAAGTGGAAAAGCTAAAAATATTGGTTTTAATCTAATAATAAATTAAAAATGCAATTCCATCACGAAGTGTCAGTGGATAATATAAATCTATTACAAAGACAATGCTTGAAAAATGAAAATAAAAATAAAGTACAAAAAACTTCTACGAAAGATGAAATAAAATATACTCCAGGAAAGAAAAATTTAGAAGTAGATTGTCTAAGCCGGAACCCAGTTTTAGAATCGAATAAAAATGCAGATGAACAATTAAAAGTTGTACATTTGGTTATATTAGAAGATACTTTAAGAGATCTGAATAAAAATGAGGGATTTCAAAAGAAAAAAACAAATGGATTGAAAAAAACTGTGCCTACTTTAAAAGGGTCAAGAAGAAAAAAAAAATACAAAAAAAAGAAAGAAAAAAAAGAACGAAAAAAAAAGAAAAAAAAAAGAAAGAAAGAAAAAAAAACAAGAAAGAAAAAAAGAAAGAAAAAAAAAAGAAGGAAAAAAGATAGGAGGAAAAAATAAAAATAAAAACTTTATCATATCACTAAACTTATACCAGTCCCTTCACTACAAGAAGATGATCCGGAGGACGAGTGAAAATTTTACTATGAATTTTCATCCCCAAGGGGGGAGATGTAATAAAATACCTAGGTACCTACCTATACATTTTATTAAGTACTTACAAAAAGTACCTACATAAAACAGTTCTACCACCAGATGCCGCATGCGTCGCTCAGAATAAAACAAAAGACTTCCGATAATATTATTAACTGTCAGAATCAGATAGATAGATAGATAGATAGATATAAAAATTATTATAAAGATAAATTAATTATAAACTTTAATTACAAAGCAACACATTGTTTATTTTATTATTATACATATTATTTACACGCAATTTACAAAAGAAAAATATTACCACGTTATATATATATATATATATATATATATATATATATATATATATATATATATATATATATATATATATATATATATATATATATATATATATATATATATATATATATATATAAATATTTTTTTCTTTTATTTAAATTTAAGAACTATGCATTTTTGATCATTTAGAAGATTTAGGGATATTTTCATTAAAAAATTTAAATACCTATATATGGAATAAAAAAATCCGTATGTAATGTTGAGATGTCAAAAAATTACAACTTTTGTCTCGCTGGCTTGTTCTGGGCGAATCACTGTGCGGCGAGTTGGCGGAGGATGCAACAATAGACTTTTTTCAAAGGTATTCTTTATCAGCTAACAAATCAAATGAAAAATCACATGACAATCTGTACCATACCGGAAATCTATAAAGAAATAAGGGAGATCGAGGATTAAGCTCTGTTCATTATAATAAAACGGAAAACGAGGGTTTCCTGATATTAAATGTGACGTCATACTGTGCTGTGTGACGTCATGTCTTTTACCTAGAATATCTCTGGTTTATAAAGTAGCTTCCTCTTTCTATGGGTTCTTTGTTCACAGACTGCCAGCTAGTCATTTGTCAAACACTGACAAGTTACGAGCCTTGCGTATTCGGCCGTCAAAGCTGAAAAAAAATCTTTATAAGATATTCTTCTTCTTCTGCTTGGTATAGGCCTTGCGGCCTGTTTTTAAGAGGGATTAGCCTCCTGTGATGTCGATTCCCAGCTGTCAATCCATCTCTTTGGTGGCTACCTTGAGGTGGCCGTGCAGTGCAATGTGGGGGAGTCTGGATATTTCCATTCTCCTCACATGCGCGTATCGTTGTCTCCTTCGTTGTCTTCCCCACCTAACGACATCTTCGATCTCGCATATTTCCCTTAACGTGGTGTTCCTTATTCTGTCTTGTAAACTGAAGCTAAAGCTGTCAGGTTAGGGGCTGAAATAATCGTCGGGTATGTAGGAGAAGAGACATGAGGGGTTAATGCTCTCAGGTGGCTTTCTAAGGACATGTCCCAACCATGTCCACCATCTCCTCTTCAGGACTTCCAGTATGAGGGGCTGTTAAGTTCTTCTACTCACATCGTCATTCCTGACGAAGTCATACCGCTTTACACCCAGTATTCCTTCAGTCACCTATTTTCAAAACTTGCTAGTTTCTTGCTCTGAGCTTTAGTGAGGTGACACAACTCACACCTGTACAGCAGGATGCAGGCGTTAAAGAGACGACACTTGGTTTTCGTCGAGCAGAGCAGTGAGTCCCAGACATTGTCCCTCTTTTTCCAACCCGAGGATTCGACGCCCCGGAAGGCCGCTGACGACCATTCACCGACTATAGTCAGCGGAACTTCAAGATACCGGACTGACCCGGGAGGAAGCCAAGGAGATGGCGCGTGACAGAGTGACTTGGATACGTTTTGTGTTGGCCATAAGCTTCACTTAGGGAGCGAGGATGGGAAGAATAAGAATAAAATGTGGAGATGCACGAATGTGGAAGAGGTGAAGAATGTTTGCAAAGACAGAGTGGTGTGGCGTTCTATTCTCTCTGCCTACTCCGTATGAAAGCGGCGTGATATATAGTTTTTTATTTTTTATTTTGTTTTATAATTTGATCCGGCCCTTGACTCGGAGATACAATAAAAATTTTGTCCCAGACCTAGGAAAAGTTGCCCATCCCGGTCCTGCTTTTGCAAATTCCATGTTTCTCTTTAATACATCAGTGTATCAGTGTTGGCCCCAGAATTCCTTTATGAACTGTGAAGTTGGTCTTCAACGGACGTACTTTTATTTGCAAATCATTGTCTTCAGAGCAGCGTAACCTAATAAAATAAATAATACTACCGCATGCGCATTCGGAATATAATTTGGCAATTGGGTCGAATTCGCGTGTAAGGGTTGTACGAGGTGTAGTTTTACTAAAAGGGGATATTATGTTCTCGCCTTCAGCTGATGGGCAAAGGGAGGTAACCTAGGGCGCGGGGAGTCCACACGTGTGACCTACATTCAGCGGGCATGACGCAATCAATACCTAGCAACCTCGCGCGGACAAAAGCACACTAAAGCAGCGACCGTGAGCTGAAAGCCGACAAACATATCAGTGAGTTTAGAGAGATTCTACTGAAATTAAAACCCCCCTTTTGATGAGAGCGTCAAAATAATACTTTCCGCTAACGTTTTGATCGTCGTCTTGGTACCGCGATTATACGATCAAGCACGGGGCCCCGGGTAAAAAAAGTATTTCTATCATTGTCTTTACCCGATTATTCTCTTTTGTCTATGGTGCGAGTTTTGGCGGGTAAGTGACTAGATATTTTTCTTTTCCGGGATATAGTTCGCGCGCATAGAGCGGGAAACGGGCCAAATATTCAAATAGAGATCCTAAGTTTTAACGTCCGTATTTTGAAACGCGCTCGCGTACGTTGTTCGAGATTCGGACGCGCTGCTCGGACACAGTGGTCGAGATTAATTGCGCAACGTACATACGTAAATGTAGATAGAGTAGGAACCTACGTACAATGGATTCGCATCAAATATTAGGCATTATATTTAAGTTAGCAGGGTTTTGGGTGAAATCTCAGGTGACTATTTTTTCAAATATTGATTGGCAGTTACGGACGAAGGAATCAGAGATGGTCAACAATTGAAAACACTTTTGTAACGGACATTTAGATAATTCATTTAATTGTGTTTAAATAATTGTAAAAAAATAATGACTGCTTTTTTAATTACTGATATTTAAACAAAAAAGTAATTAATGATTAAAGAAAACACTTCGTTTTTTACCACTTGAGTTTTATTATAGACTACATGTTTCAGAAGTTAAACTTCCATCATTCAGGTCTGTATAATAACTAAAATATAAAATATAAAATTGTTCTATAAATAAGGAGAGGGGAAAGTAAGGGGAAGGGGTTAGTCAAGGGACGGAGTTTGAAAACAAAACCTTGACTAACCCCTTCCCCTTACTTTCCCCTCTCCTTATTTATAGAACAATTTTATATTTTATATTTTAGTTATTATACAGACCTGAATGATGGAAGTTGAACTTCTGAAACATGTAGTCTATAATAAAACTCAAGTGGTAAAAAACGACGTGTTTTCTTTAATCATTGTAACATGTCTTACCACAAAGTTAATGCCGAAACAATAAATAAAAAAGTAATTAATAAAAAAAATATAGAAATTGTAATAATAGTAGTTCATCTCAATATTGACATCCTGAAACATAGACACACACAACGTTACAACTACGAAAAACTTCTGCTGCATTACTCATTTAAATCAGCTGTTACAAGACTACAAGAAAAGACAGACAGTGAATCTTGCATCGAGCATTTTGTAATGGTTTAATAAAAAAAATTAAGTCGGCTAATCATATTATTATTGTTGCATACATGTCAATTTCTCACTGTACTTAAATGTACATATTTTGTGTACTAAACATACTTGTTAATTTCTCACTGTACTTAACTGTACATATTTTGTGTACTAAACATAATTATTGTGTACTAAACATACATGTCAATTTCTCACTGTACTTAAATGTACATATTTTGTGTACTAAACATACTTGTTTATTTCTTACTGTACTTAACTGTACATATTTTGTGTACTAAACATAATTATTGTGTACTAAACATACATGTCAATTTCTCACTGTACTTAAATGTACATATTTTGTGTACTTAACATACTTGTTTATTTCTTACTGTACTTAACTGTACATATTTTGTGTACTAAACATAATTATTGTGTACTAAACATACATGTCAATTTCTCACTGTACTTAAATGTACATATTTTGTGTACTTAACATACTTGTTTATTTCTTACTGTACTTAACTGTACATATTTGTGTACTAAACATAATTATTGTGTACTAAACATACATGTCAATTTCTCACTGTACTTAAATGTACATATTTTGTGTACTTAACATACTTGTTTATTTCTTACTGTACTTAACTGTACATATTTTGTGTACTAAACATAATTATTGTGTACTAAACATACATGTCAATTTCTCACTGTACTTAAATGTACATATTTTGTGTACTTAACATACTTGTTTATTTCTTACTGTACTTAACTGTACATATTTTGTGTACTAAACATAATTATTGTGTACTAAACATACATGTCAATTTCTCACTGTACTTAAATGTACATATTTTGTGTACTAAACATACTTGTTTATTTCTTACTGTACTTAACTGTACATATTTTGTGTACTAAACATAATTATTGTGTACTAAACATACATGTCAATTTCTCACTGTACTTAAATGTACATATTTTGTGTACTTAACATACTTGTTTATTTCTTACTGTACTTAACTGTACATATTTTGTGTACTAAACATAATTATTGTGTACTAAACATACATGTCAATTTCTCACTGTACTTAAATGTACATATTTTGTGTACTTAACATACTTGTTTATTTCTTACTGTACTTAACTGTACATATTTTGTGTACTAAACATAATTATTGTGTACTAAACATACATGTCAATTTCTCACTGTACTTAAATGTACATATTTTGTGTACTAAACATACTTGTTTATTTCTTACTGTACTTAACTGTACATATTTTGTGTACTAAACATAATTATTGTGTACTAAACATACATGTCAATTTCTCACTGTACTTAAATGTACATATTTTGTGTACTTAACATACTTGTTTATTTCTTACTGTACTTAACTGTACATATTTTGTGTACTAAACATAATTATTGTGTACTAAACATACATGTCAATTTCTCACTGTACTTAAATGTACATATTTTGTGTACTAAACATACTTGTTTATTTCTTACTGTACTTAACTGTACATATTTTGTGTACTAAACATAATTATTGTGTACTAAACATACATGTCAATTTCTCACTGTACTCAAATGTACATATTTTGTGTACTTAACATACTTGTTTATTTCTTACTGTACTTAACTGTACATATTTTGTGTACTAAACATAATTATTGTGTACTAAACATACATGTCAATTTCTCACTGTACTTAAATGTACATATTTTGTGTACTTAACATACTTGTTAATTTCTCACTGTACTTAACTGTACATATTTGTGAACAGAACATAATTATATTTTTTGTGTTAATATTTGTAATTTCAAAATACTTGATTCAAAATGTGAATGAACGTCTCGTCACGGGTTCTGCCTAGTGAGACTTTCATTAAAAAAATACATTAATTGAGATTGGGTAGGAATTTCACTTCTCCATTGTTTGCTGATACTACTTCAGCCTTCTTGTGTCCCGTATTGAATAAAGGCCTCCTTCTTAGATTATTCCATTTTTTTTTTAAATTCAGTCGTATACCTACATTTTTTTCCCATTTGTCAATAATATTCACAAGTAAACAAGTTTCACTAATTTTTAGTAAAAAATAGGTTCTTACAATATCCACTAAATTTGAAATTGATAATTTTTGTAAAAAACATCTTCAGCTGTTTTAATATAAATGTATGAAAAAAATCTCAGCGCTGAAACGGTTAAAAAATATACTCGTATCCGAAGACAAATTCCTCCAATTTCATTTGTAAATACGATATTACGCAGGTACCTACTAACAATTTGTGAAATGTTATTGGTTGGATCGGGTAGCCTTCTTTCATAAGAAAATTACAAATAAATCTACGTGAATCGAAATACGTTTATTCATGAATAATATTCCTGGAAAAGTACTTCAGTAAAGGATTTCCTTTGATGGAAATGTGAGTAGAGATGAATGAACAGGTAATGGGTGATTCTGGAAAACTCCACAATTACTGACCTTAGTCAACGGCAGGAAAGTTGAGTACCTACTTAGGACGATCATGAAACATGATCGCCACCGACTTTTTTCCCTCAGACGTGGAAAATCGTTGAATGACAGAATTAAAAACGTGACAAAATAAATGATATTATAAAGGAATGTAAATGTGAACTGTGATAGTTTAAAAGATTAAGAATAGTTGTTAAAGATGGTATGGATATGTGGTTTTCAAGTTTTCCTCGTTCTTCCTCTGCTTCTTTTTCCAACGTCTTAAATTTATTTTACCGTTCTCTATTCACTCATTCGTTCCACATGCCCAAACCGCCTCAATACACATTTCTTAATTTTTATCGATAATGCTAATCCCAGCCTTACATTCTTGCTTTATATCACCATTTGAACATCTATCTTATAACGTTTTACCGCACATTCATCGGAGAGATCGTATTTTGACTGCATTTAGTCTACTTTCATCCTTCTTTTGCCAACTTATATTCTAGAGGGTTGTTTGTCTCAGCCTTGCATTCTTTCCTTGTTTCACCATTCGAACGTCTATCATACGAGTTGGCGCACATTCGTCTGAGAGAACGCATTTCGACTGCATTCAGTCTACCCTTCTTTTGCCAACGCCATGTTTCACTTCCATACATTAAGGTTGGAACCAGGACTCCATTGTGTACTGCCAGTTTAGCTTTCCTGATACCTTTTATTTGCAATAACTGAATTTAGTGCCCCATTCCCTCTGTTGCCAGCATTCAATCTCTATTTCAATTCTCTCATAAATATACTACTCGCAATAATAAAACTAAGTTAGCTTCCGACAACGCATAGAGCCGGTCGTCGTTTTTTTTTTTAGAAAACATATTGGAATTTTTTGTTTGTTTTTAAGAATATATATTGAAAATATATTTTTAATATAAAATATTTTTAACTCCTTTATTTCGAAGAAGTTATTTTAAGAATAAAATCAATTCCGTCAAATGTTACCTGGGTTTAAAGTAAATTTGATTGCAATGTAACGTATATTGGACAAAAAAAATGAGCTTTTATTCGAAATAATTATATGAAAGGTAGAGTTCAAAAAAATACGTAAAAATATTTTTTCAATATATTTTCAAAAAAAAATCGAATTCCAATTTATATATGAAAAGAAAAATTGAGCATAAACACACGTCTAGCCCTCAGCGCGGCCGAGCGCGTATGTATTTGAACGCTCGAGATCTAGGCCTTAGCGTATATTGGACCTTATTATTTTACTCTTCGAGAGGTCAAGTTCATGGTAGGTACCTACTAGCTAACGGATATATGTACAATTTTCTCTATACCTACCCTTTTTTACGCAGTCGATCATTCACGTCAATCACGTGTACCATAATTACTGAAAATTATGGTACACGTGATTTCCGACTATTTTCGGAAAACATATATATTGCACTTGTAAACTTACCTATACAGAAAAAAATTCGCTCAAGCCCATAGGTTTTCAAGGTCGCATTTCACGTGTCAGGCGTATACCTTTTTTACGCGTGGATGAACCGAGCCCATAGTACGGAATAATAATAATTTCATACAACATTTTGAGTGTGTCCAAATACTTGTTCACAAAATCTGGATTATCTCCAATTGCAGGAGTTATTTTCATATTATGTTTTGACATCTCATCAAAGATGAAGAAGAATATGGAAGTCTGGGCATTTACGGGGCTGACGTAATTAAATATAAGCTTAAATAATAAAAATGAAAATGGTATTTTCTGGTGTTTCTCATGTGTGTGATTATAATCCAGGATTCGGACCTCACATACTAATATAAGAGTTTCTGCTTTGTAAAAAGCTTCTTTACATCTCACCAATAGATGTCTCAAGTGAAGTTCTATTGATTCAAGAACAAGGTTTCTGAATTGTTTCATATATATAGAACTTCCAAGAATTTGAGTAGTGTGGTTATCAATAATGGGTATAATTGGTGAGCGTTACACGTTTGTAAAGTGATCACTTAAACCAGCCTATGACGGTCGTCAGCCCCGTAAATGCCCAGACTTCCATATTCTTCTTCGTCTTTGATGAGATGTCAAAAAATAATAATTTCATAATTACAGGAGCCGGTCCTTAACAAACGACAGTTACAGTTGTAATTTTTATGTCTTCAAACCCTTATCCGCACCTAATAGTGCATAGGGCACTGCATCATATAAACGCTATGTTATTTTGATCGTTAACACATGAAGGAAAGGTGATCAGACGTCTGCTTCAGGTAGGGTAGGGTGGGGATAAAAGTGCCATTTTTTACATCGTACTGCATAATTAGAGCACTCGTGCGTTTAGAAAAATTCTGAGTTTACCAACTTGTAGCTACATTATTGCAGCACAGTTTCTATTTAAAAGAATGAAGTTACTTCCCGAGGTTAAAAAATAAGGGCATTTTTCATTTGAGTTTTGCCATGCGATCCATGATATCCTTTACTTTGGTTGTTTTCCTGGTAACTTCATTTTATATTTGATTCCTTTAGGCTAAAACCAAGCATGGATCTTGCCATGGATTGCTGTAGGCATTTCAGCTTCTCTGCATTTCTTTTTGTTAGAGCTATAAACTCTATTGGATATTCATCACTGGCAGTATGCGGGATTCGTACATTTTTCTTTTTATACAGGTCGGAATCTCCTTATTTGAGAATCTGTTTGAGTTTGCCAAAAGCTGCCCAAAGCTCAACTCAGTCCTATTCATCTGAATTCATACCAACACAAATTACTAATAAAATAAGCAGGTTTATTTTGTACCTAGAAAACCTTTCCTTTTCCCTGGGGTGATAACAATCGACTTCCAACCCTTAAATTTGATACTTGCTCATTTATAGCTTCCCCTTTGCTTGTTGAATATTCAAATATTCCTACCTAAATCCTCATTCAGTCCACTAACAAATACATTGTTCTCTGAATGTGGTTGAGTAACAATTATCCAAGTCTTTCATAATTTTCAATACCATTAACTTTGCTATTCAAATGAGTCAACCAGCAGCTCATCTGTGATGTGATTTGGATCTGAAATTTAAAAAAAAAATGCGTAATACTTTTTTCTTACACTAGGTCAATATTAAACGAAAAACTAAAATACATACATATCGACGTGCCCTACGTAAAGTGTTCTTACTGCAATTTTGTCAATTTTGAGATATTTGGTGTACGTTATCAACTGACCGTTATCTACAAATATAAAACAAAAAAAAATAATAATAAATTACGCCTAGTTTTCAGGCGTATAAAACGCTATCTACGTCGAATTTTCGAAATGAACTGAACTCCTTAAACGCTAACTACGTAATTTTGACAAAGCATAAAGTTTTAAAACGATTTAATACATTATTTTATCGTGTTTTTTAATGTATAATACTAGTTTAGAATTTCAGATAAAACCGTTAAAAAAATCGTTGAAAAAATCTTCTAAGCTCTCTCCTGTTAAGTAACAGATTAGCAGATAAGAGTACTTTACGTAGGGGCCGTCGATGTTTAAAACGTATCATTTAAAATACTCAAATTAATCGCGTAAAATACGTCCATCTAAATATTATACAATATCAAATTTAAGTCAAAAAGTTAATAAAATAAAGAGTATTTTTAAGGAAATAATAGCGTTGCATTGTGCCTGCGTTTTATTTGTTACTTGTTTTATATATTTTCATACTAAAATGCGGAAAATACGCCGCTGTGAAAAAAATATATGCTTTCGCATTGCTAGGGCAGTATCGACATTAAAATTTAATTGATTTTTTCAGGCATACGTGTGTATACGTAAATATGTAAGAACTGAGACACAAGCGATGAATTAAAATACAAATATTGTATAAGGTATAGAGCAAATATCCATGTATGTATGTATGGAGTATTAATTATGAGCATGTATTTTCTCTAAATCCATACTGCATCTGCAGTGCGACGATTTTGTGCAGTGACATAGAATTAAGTCGCATTCTGCAATAGAACAGGGATTCATGTGTGCATAAACGTATGCACTACTGCACATATTTGTATTCGTTATACCAAGTCATACATTGCTGCGGCTCAGTCTGATTGATAGAAAGAAAAAAGAACGCACACATTTCCAATATATTTCATTTTACAATACTTGAAAAGCAGTGGAAATGTCGATATTGTACAATGTAAATTCAAAATGCAATAAAAACGTTGAAAGTACTAAGTGACAGCAGCTGTCAAGAAGCTGGCTGTCCGCTATGAACAATGTTTAGTAATGCGTGTATTTTTGTAACATTCAACAAATGGCGCTGCCATTGTGTTAAATACATGACTGTCACGTTTAAAATTCCACATATAGGTATATGAAAACACAAGCAACGTTGTGTCAAATTTTCAATGCAGTTCGTGAATAATTAAAAGCGATTTGCGGTGTGTGATTTTGAACAAACTTTTTTTATTTATATAGATTTATATACTTATGTCAAAAGTAAAATCGTCACCCGAGTTTTCAAAGAATAATATAATTTTAATTGAATGGGGATTGTCTAACAAAAAACGTTGCTGTCCCAAATCGGATTTAATTAGCCGAAGATTTAAATTGAAGCTTTATCGACGAAATCGAACTGAAACTGAGTATGTAGGCTAATTCTGAATAGGTATTTGATGCATACTGTTTTTATTGAGTACAGTAAAACCTCGATATAACGGACCTATTAGGGGAAAGGGGTGTCCGTTAAAGCCGAAAGTCCGCTGTATAAAAATAAGTTTAAAATAAATAAATAAACATTTATTTAAAAATGTGAACACTGTATTCAAATATAAATAAACAATACAAAAACAAACAAAGTTCTATTTATTGTCTTCGGACACTCGTCGTGAAGTGACGTTGCTGTTTGATATCGACGCTCTTGCTTTCAGTAATCCGTCTTTGAAAAAGGAAGCAAGTTATTTTTACATTTTTGAAGTTTTTTTTTTACTTTTATAATCAACTCTCTAAAATTACGAAAATTAGAATCGCGTTCATAATTTCTAAAATGGTAAAGCTAAACAGAAAAGTTGTTAATTTTTATTATTATTATTTTGTTTATAAATGAAAATAAGATTTGACACTGGAAAAAACATTTTGTCACTGGATTACTGCCAAATAAATAATTAAATCTGAAAATGCGTATTAATTGACCTATTTTTGTCCGTTATATCTGGACTTTATCTGGATCTAAGTTCATTAAGTACGGGTCCGTTATATCGAGGTTTTACTGCACCTACATACATATCGCTCACTCCTTTCAAGAACGTCATAAATCAAAAAACTTGATTTTTCAGGAGAACGTTTTTAAAGTTTAAAAATATAATACAATATATTAAAAATAAATATCAAGCCACTTATTGAATATTTTACTGTGCAACAGATCTTTTAGGTAAAACCTGAAGATTTTTTTCTCCATTTGAAAAATATTTAGTTTATTTAAAAAAATCATTAAACAATACCTTTTCTTCAAAATGCAAAAATAACACTTTCTGCTCCGTAGCGGGTAAATGTTAAGTTAAAAATATGCCTCTTTTGCTGGGATATAGTACATTTTCTGGGCATTCCCAAGACACGCACAACTTAAAATTTACGATTTTTGATTTATGACGTTCTTGAAAGGAGTGAGCGATATGTTAAGCTCGATGCTATGTATCTACCTGCATAATACAATAAGTAGATTTGTGTAACATGATATCACGTATAGGTATATGTGAGTGACCTCATAATGCTAAATAAAATACCATAAAAATTGTAATAATTATGTTTAGTTCATTAGTTTCTGAGATAAATAATTACCACAAAAAGGGGCAATTTACCACAAGTTCATCGTGGAGACTGACCGGAGCATTTCGTCGTAACATAATGTAACATCGCTCGAGGCGAGCATCACTGAGCATCCGAAACTATGGATGTAGCGCTCGGCTCGTTGGACTGACTATACGAATGCTCGCATCGTAACGTGTTACGTCAGTCCCCACCCATTAGCCGTTGTTCTAAAGGTGGAGACTGACCTCCACATTTCGTCGTAACGTAACACGTTACGATGCGAGCATTCAGACAGTCAGTACAGCGAGCCGAGCGCTCCATCCATAGTTTCGGATGCTCGGTGATGCTCGCCGCGAGCGATGTTACGACGTTACGTTACGACGAAACTCTCGGGTCAGTCTCGACCGTTAAGTTTTTCTTAGGGTGTTTTGTGTCTTTTAATTTTTTATTTTCTAAAGGGGGTCTGTTAATTTTTTTTTATTCCTAAGTAGATACCGTCCGCCTCCGTAGTGTAATGGTCAGCATGCTCGGCTACCATTCTGAAGGCCCCGGGTTCGATTCCCAGGGGGTTTTATAAATATAAGTGATTTTTTCACTCTAATATTTATTCAATATTACACTGGACTGGTGCCTGAAGTGGAGGGCTGATCACCTTTCCTTCATGTGTAAAAACGATCGAGATAGCACTGCGTTTATATGAAGCAGTGCCCTATGCACCATTGGGGTGCGGTAAGGGTTGCAAAAGTATATTTATTTTGTTGGTACTGTGTTATGTTACATTTTTGGTATTTTAAAATTACTTTTATATTTTGTTTATGGTATATTTCTAGTAAGTTGTATTAAATTCCAAATATGAAATTGTGTAACTGGAATGGTACAAATACCTGTAACAACTGTAGCTCAGTTTTTTTGGAGAAGCTCAGCGATTGTATTAAGAAGAAATGTATAGAAATTGTATTTAGTTGTATAATTTTTTTTTTCACGTAATTAAAAAAAAAAACTGGTCCAGGGAAGATTGGGAGAAAAAAAAATCGCGATCTCAAAGTGATACCATACCGCGACTTATCGGGCAGGCAGGCAGGTATGCATGTATGTATAACAACGCCGCGTATAGATTGTCAGCTGGCAGTGAGAGTGGATAGTGAAAGTACGGTCGAAGTGGAACAAAGTGGAGGCCGAGGGCTGCAGGGCGGCCGCGCACTGGGTCTCGGTCGCACGTGTAGGGCGGGTCACCGACCGGGACACGTGCGCCCCCCCACCCGATCCCTCGCCCGCTACCCTCGCCGCTCTCCGCGCCCGGCGGAGCGCCGCGGCTCTCAGTGCGTGCGCCGCCAGTGCCCGCGACGGTCGACGCGAGACGCCCTTTAAACTAATTTAAATTTAACTTTTAAAAAAAATCTACGTTACTTTGGTATTGTATTGTATTGTAATCATTTTTTCGTTGCGCGTTTTATTTGTTTGTTATTTTTTGTTTTAATGTTCGGACGGGGCGCTCGCGCTCGCTGTTCTTCGTTCTTCTTCTTCTTCTTCCGTATTACGAAATTGTAAATTGGAACGGCAGCGGCGCCAAGCGGGGCACTGCGGCGGTGCATCGATCCGCGGGGCCGCGCGCGCCTCTGCGGGCCCTGCGCGCGCCGCCCGCCGCCCTGCGCCCTCCTCCCCCCTCCGGGAGCTGGCGGCGGCGCGACGACGGGCCGCCATTCGGGTCCCGCGCTCCGGCCCGGTCGGACGCCTCCGCTCTCAGCAGCTCTGCCGCTCTTTGTCACTTCTGTCCAACTGTAACTTTACAATTTTATTTTATTTTCCTTAAACGGAAAATTTTAAGCATTATCATTTTTTAAAAATTCCCTTTTTTTATAACGTTAATTTTTCCTCCAAACTAAATTTTTATTCTCAAAGTCAATTTTTTTTTAACTTTCGCGTTTTGTTCAAACCTCGTTTTATTAAAAAAAAATTAAAGTCATTTTGCCTTATTTTTTAAAAAAATATATCGTTCTATACGTAGGTTACTTTTTCCAAGTTTGAATTTGGCTCTTTTTGTTCGAGTCTGCGCACCGTATCGCGAAAAGTCGACTTCGTCGCTGGGATTACGTAACGGCGGACTCGGGTCCGGCCGCCGCGCTTCGGCTGTCAGTCTCCGGGAGGAAGTCGAGGCGGGATCACGGGCCGTCCGCCGCGGCCGCCCAGTCTTCGGCCGCCTTCCGTCCCGAGCGGTCCACACAGGGGAGGGAAGAATGACTGGCTCTTATAACGACAAGTCAGTCTTTTTCTCTCTCCTATGGGGTCCGCTCACACTCTGCCGCGCTGGACTTCGGACGCCTAGGACACCCGGACATCCGGGACTTCGGGAACAGTGAACAGGAACAGGGATCTCGCTGGCCGTCAGCAACTTGCCGCGAGATCGCTATATTACTGCTAACGTCCCGATCAGGCCAGCTCTGCCAGCAACGGACCCGCCACTTTTGGACCAGCCGACCTTGGAACTTTTTCCGCATTCGCTGTTTTATATCGGTTGATTTTCGATTGTCTTCATTTGCCTGCGTACTTATATTATAATATCCGTCCTTTATTGCGAATAATTGTATATTGATTATATTGTGCGATATTTTTGAGTAAATAAATATTTTTGATTGAAATCTTTTTCAGACTAGACAGCGTCCACGAACATCGCTCTTCGGTTTTACTTAGAGCATTTTTCGTGGACACTTCTTGACTTCATTTTTTTATCTACCTGACTTCATTATCCTCTTCCTTTTAGAATGAATTACACGCTGCCAAGTTAAAATACACTCGAGCGATATATTTGGTTTGTGCATAATATTTGCTTGTATGACACTGACTCTGTTAACGCGAATAAACCAGCGTTCTCGATGGCTTCGCAAAAAGCATTCTCCTCGACCAGGCCTCGGGTTTTGTCCGTTCCTAGAACTGACAAAACACAAAGAGCGACCGCCGCAATATCTGTAGGTATTAGTTTGTGTTTAAATTTAATCGTGGCATCACCGCGCGGCCTACTACACACACGGGCACGCCATCGTACGCGCACACACACACACCGATAGGTGTTTAGTGGTATCTAGCTCCTCCTCCGTAGGGCTTGTCCCGCCTTCCCTTCGGGGACCTCTAGCGGTTGTCTTGTTCCACCCTTGTCCCGAATTCCGTGGGCCGACCGACAAGAAACATCCATTCCCGCCGAATTTGGAGGGACGGAACCAACATGCATAAAGACCTGCCTACAATCTATGTATTTATGCGTCTAAAGGGCTATTTTTTGTCGGCGGTTTCTTCCGTGGTTAGGAATTTTGATCATCCCGCGATTGTGGTAGTAGGTTAATTCGGGAGACGCACCTACTTGCCTACGTCCAATTAGAAAGACCTTAGCTAGCTATTTCTGTCGCCGAGTTTAGCGCTAATATTATATCTAAAACATTTAAAAAATAATCTAACACATTTGGGTATTTCAACTATAAATATCTAAGTATGTATGTGTACTAGAAGATTCCGAGTATAGGATGCCTTCCGCGTTGGCCAGTGTTTCGTACTAGGCACAAAGCGCATTATTTCGTTGTTGATCCCAAACAACTAAATTGGTTAGAACTTTATCGTTAGCATTGCGTGGGTACACACACACAACACAAATCTAGTCGGTATACACACACCAACACTTATTTCCGTAAATTTTCAAGGAAACTTTTTTATGAGCAGCATTGGCCAATTCTGTTTATTCAACGGTGTGATTTTAAATATAATATTTGAAATACGTAGAAGATAACAGTCTTGCGATAGACCTTCGAATCTGTAGCCTTATCATTTAGACCATATTTTCTGTGAAAATATAATCACTTATAGAAACGAACATAGCACGCACTAATACGTGGATCAAAAAGATGTATTTTGTACAAATTTAACTGATAATCTACCTTGAACAAAACCGAGTCCATAGTCTGTCGACCTTAGACAAAACCAAGCCAGAATACTCGTTGGAATGATGTAGATTTCATAATACAGTATTTTAGTATAGGCCCTAATACATTTATTCTAGGTTTTAAGCCTAATTATATATCAATCATTAATATCTATAGATCACACTTATACCACGTACGTTGAAATACTCTGATACCACCAATTCATTGTAAAATGAATATGTAATTTTCGGTGTGTAGGTAGGATAATTAAAAAAAAATGATGTAAACAATTCGGAAAGCGGTGTTATAGGCATAATTTTTAACAATTTTCAACTCTTGAAAGACCTTCCAATAAAAAATGGTTGAGATATTTGTATCCTACGATTTGTATCTGACTTGATATTTTATAACAATCGCATTAATCACAATATAAACTTTACAAAAAGTTAGTCTTTGTATAAAAATTCAAACGCTTGGTTCTTGATACACATAATATATCCGTACCAATTTTTATTTTCAACTACCTGGAAGACTTTAATTAAAACGTAACCCTAAGAAGTAATATATATAAGTAATAATATATATATATATATATATATATATATATATATATATATATATATATATATATATATATATATATATATATATATATATATATATATATATATATATATATATATATATATATATATATATATATATATATATATATATATATATATATATATATATATATATATATATATATATATATATATATATATATATATATAATATGCTTTACGCACTTACACAGATATTACAATAAATTGCTTGCATTTTATACTGACCTTTTTTACTTGATTCATTAGCGAGAATAATATTTTTTTATATAAGTAAATAGGTTTGACACAGCGCAATTGATTTATAATTCTAATCGATTATTATAAGGTAGGTTTTCCAAAATCTAAGTTTCTCAAAAATAATAAAATCATAAAATAGTTCTTTGTTGAGCTTAAAAAAAAGATATGCCAATAAATAGTTTTGTCTAAATGTAAATTTATTACCATGATTTTTTTTAATTACTATTTTTTTGAGTTTTTTTTAAATATATATATATATATAAGCTTGAAATTCTGAATCGTGTAATATCCGTTTCAACATCCCAGAAATACTAGTTCCTCTCTTTTGGTAAAACTAGGCCGCTTAAAAAATATACTTTACTCCAAACGAATGTAATCTAACTTTATTAGATATCGCTTATCATATGCCTACTACTGAGGTGTAACAAACAGCTCATGGGCTGCGTCGCCTATCATACATGTAGGCATTTAATTTAATTTAGATTCAAGTGGTTATAATTTCATGAGTAAAATTAAATGCAAAAACGCAGTGTTCCTCTATTATAAAGTACTTTTCTTCAATATCATATTTTTCATTGTTCCCGCCTCACCGTTAGAATCATAACGATGCATTCTTGTCGCCGTTTATTTAAAAAAAAACACATTTTTATTTAACAAAAAAAGATGTTGACATGTTGACTATATTAAAATTGAAAAAAATGGTGCTTTTATATAAAAAAAATAACGTTAACAATTGACGAATTTATCTTTTTACTTATTTAACTGCATTTCAAGAACACATTCTTGTTTTTTTAAGTCAAACAAAAAAGAAAAAAAGGTCAGTAAGGATAGTTTTGAGTTATTACTCCATTGAGTAGGTATAAAACAGTAAATTAATAATTTAGTCGAGTACAGTTAATAAGTGGATATCGACCTACATATGTACGTACTCGTATATTATTAGTACCAAGTAGATGTTTTATTTAGTGAAGATAAATGATTCCGACTATACCTACCGCAGTATAAGGCCCCTTTTGAATGCAAAAAAGTCGACACCAAAGAGGAATAGTTTTTCTATCCTTAAAGCACGTTATTCGGTATGTTGAAAATAAAGTATAATGAAATTATTCATTGAATTCATTCATACGAACACCATGAACTATGCGTACTTATGCATTCTAAATAACGAAAGCGTTGGTATATCTAGGTACTTTATGTTAATGATGCATATGTTGAATTTTTGCGCTGTATGTAAACAGGTGATGCCCGACATATGTTACTAAAACCGTAATTTATTTGACTATTCATAATCGAATCTAACATAGCTTTACTACCAAGAAAAGTATACCAAATAAATAAAACTCAAAATAGCACAAAAACTTTATTGTTATTTCAATGAAATACAGCGAATGACTTGATAATATTTTTTGGTGAGTGGTTTTAATGGACAGACATCCGACATGAAAAGTGATTTTTTGACTATAGTGTGACACCTTGGGATTTATTAAGTGTAAAGTTGTGAACTGTGCAGTGAATGCCATAGTGAAAGCGACAACCATAACAACACTTTTGTTATGGTTGTCGAGCATAAAAAAAAAACCCAAAGAAAACAGTGACAAAATCAATCTGGATTATTGTGCTGTGATGACGAATCAACACAACTGGATATTTTTACTTAATACTTTAAGTGCCAGTGTCGGCCACCGGTAGTCGACACAAGGCATTTTAATTGCGCTTTGTCGGCCACCGGAGGCTGACACTTTGTACATTTTATCGACTTGATATCACAATATAAGGTACAAAGTGTCAGCCTCCGATGACCTACGAGACGCAATTGAAATGCCTTGTGTCGGCCACCAGTAGCCGACACAAGGCATTTTAATTGCGTTTCGTCGGCCACCAGAGACTGACACATTTAACCTTTTATCGACTTGATATGACAATATAAGGTACAGAGTGTCAGCCTCCGATGACCTACAAGACGCAATTAAAATGCCTTGTGTCGGCCACCGGTAGTCATAGCGTACATTGAATTTTACTTTAGACGAAAAATTGTTAAAGGAATGTTACATTAATGTCAAGAGGTATTAAAACAACATTTTGATATAAAGATACTAGGTAACGGATAGGAAAGCATTTAAAAAATATTAAGTATATTTAAAAAAATAATTAAACAATACCTTTTCTTCAAAATGCAAAAACAAAACTTTCTGCCCTGTAGCGGGAAAATATTAAGTTCAAAATATGCCGCTTTTGCTAGGATAAAGTACATTTTCTGGGCATTCCGAAAACATGCACAACTGAAAATTGACGATTTTTGATTTATGACGTTGTTGAAAGGAGTGAGCGACATGGCTGGCTTAAAGCCTAATGGCTTTAAGCATTTGGCCGGCTTAATAAGCCAGATTATTAAGCCGGCAAATGCCAGGTCGTAAGCCCTGACAGGCAGTTTGAGCATCCCAGATGCTCAGACTGCCATCTTCTATCGTATAAATATATTTTTTTTACTCTTAACCTTTCAATAACACTTTTCTATTCAAAACCATATAATTATTTTGGAGAAAAACTTTTTACTATGCAAAAGCGTTAGTTTAAGAACAAAAAAACAATAGCGTAAAGTGTTACTTGGATTTAGAGAAAATTAAGTTGCGACTTAACGAAGTCTTAATTTACATTATATTTTTTCCACTGTATTTAGTTTGTGAACGAATGCATTCGCAAAAACAGAACTCGGTTTGATAATTTTGTTTTCTCACTCCTCGTATTGATTTGTTTGGAGATTTCCATATTTAGTACCAATGTGAATGCTCTTAAATGTCGAAAGAGAAAAATTAAAGTTATGTAAACATCAAAGAAGCATAAATATGGTACGCAACCAAGTCTCGAAATTTCGTAAACATGAGCGTACATTTTTCGTTAAATTGCGTCGCTCTCCATATACTTATAGCAGTATTCTCAAATTCCATATAAAAAATAAACAAGGGTCATTTCAAACAATCAATTAATTGTTTTTTTATTACTGTTTTACTTAGTAAATACCACTAGTGGTAATACTAAGTGAATAGTAGAATTTATTAAGTAAAACTTAAATTAAAAATGGATAGATTGAACCACAAAGTGACTGCCAAATCAATTAATGAAACAATTAAATGTTTATAAAAAGAAAGAAAAAATTTACCACACGCTTCATAAAAACAGTCGAATCTTAAAATATATTATATCAGAAAACCATATTTTATTTCATTCGTTTTTTTTAAAATTCTTTTGGATTTCCGAGATGAAAATAACTTAAACGGAGATTAAAAAAAGACATGTGGTTATCTAATAAATATCTTTAAATGGTGAAACGTGCAAATAGCTGGCAGTGGCTTGAACATAGAATTAATTAGGGTAGCCAGTAGAGGTAGGTAGTAAGGTAAGCTAGATACTACTTAGTAAGGTAGGGTAGGTACTGGTTGCGTTTTTTATGTCACACGGGTAAGTTAGGATAGGAATACATTTTACTGGGTCTTTTCTTAGAGGTATTTATTATTTTATTACATTAAAAAATACGACATTTTAATTACTACATACTATTACCATCACGGTAGTCAGAGTAGATGGAACTCCACAATACGCTCTTAGTTTCCTTCACATCCATACATCTAGTCATACATGCCCTCTGATTATGTAGACTTTTGACACCACCAGATTTCTGATCATGTCTTTTTGGCCATCCTCGTTCTCTTCTCTCGTTTACATTTGCCAAATATAATTACTTAATCATTCTCTCGTTTTCCATTCGCTCCACATATCCATACAACATTAAAAATCTTTTCTAAATCTTTCAATAAAACCTTACATTACTTTTTTATCTTTGTTTTTAATTCTGCCATACAACGATTTTTCCATACATCCGTCTGAGAGAACGTGTTGCATTGCGTTCACTCTGCTTATCTCCTTCTCTATCAAGACATTTTGAATTGTATGATTTATGAATTTAACCAATTCGTCTGGAATACACAGCTCTTTTAGATTTTCTGGATCCATATAAATAAAAATTATCCACCTAGCCCCCTCTGCGTGTATGTATGTTATTATTATACGCTCGAGGGATGTAGGAAATTCTAAATTACACACTGTAACACATTGAAATGAAATGAAGGTTATATTTTTGTACCATATTATTTTCGAAATAGCGTTAAACAAACATGTTAAAAGGGAGTTCGCTGTATATGTTAGAATAAACAAAATATGAGTAATATGGTTGTTATATTATTTTTAGAATATATTTTTTCTTTTTTTTTAAATAAAATATTTGCGTTTTTATTACTTACACAAATATTTCAATTTCATACTTTTTCTGTGAACCTAAGCGGCTCATTATTAGAAATAGGTATCAAATTGTGGTAAAGTAGGTTCGAACCGAGAAACTCTGACTTGAGAGTCCGTGACACTTACCACGGGACCACAACCCGACACTGTGTTGTGTTATGTAAATGTTACACAGTGTTTATATTAATCACCCTTGTTTGCAAGTCTTGTAGTTGTTCAGACTTAACTTCCTCGTCTTTGTTGAGATATGTACAAAAAAGTTTCATTTTGATAACTTGTGAGTAAAATTTAGAGTTTAACGTAATACAGTGAAACCCGAATTTTAAGTTTTCACGCCAGTTTTCCCGAAATATTTTCGTACGTTTATTACCCGCATTTACGTTTTTTAATTATTAATTTTATTAATTTTATTAAATTTATTAATTTTAAATCAAACACAGATTTATGAGTCAACTAAGTTGTATTTTATTAACAAAAAACACATAAAAAATTATATTGTAACAATTGTTTCAATATTGTGACAATGATGCGTTATTGATAAACTAATAATTACATCTACATATAAAAATTCTTAAAAATAATATTACCAACAATTGTATTAAAATCTTTAAAATATGGCCATGTCAATAAATTCTTCCTTTCCCAGAAAACAAATATAAGGGTACATACCTACATCCCCCATGAGCTACTGTTGTCTCCCACAAATTATCGTTGCACGTGTTAAAACTGTCGCTTAGAATTGAATAGCTACATAAGGACCGTAGTCCATTTGATCTTCACATTCGTTTGATAATGCCCTAACAAGGCGAAACAATTGTCACAATATAATTTTTTTATGTGTTTTTTGTTAATAAAATACAACTTAGTAGACTCAAAAATATGTGTTTGATTTAAAATTAATACATAAATTAAAATGGAGTTCTACAAATTAAACGCCAAGTCAATAAATAAATCTCATATACATGATTTTCACAAAAAATAAATTAAATTGACATGTTTTTTTTTCAATACCTCGCATTTGTATTTTCCCTCCATTAAAGTTTTTTCGGACCCTTAAGAAAACTTAAAATAGGGGGTTTCATCGTAATTGTTAATAATCAAACTCAAATATTGTAAACATAACCAGGCAAATAAGTACATGTGTAACAATATATAACCTGTATTCTTGAATCGCGGATAACGACTTTTCGTTACAAGGTCAAATTTTAACAGCATTCCTGTATATCGCTAATACAAAAAAGAGCCGACCAAAATATTTAATTCTCTCAAATACGAGTGGGTAGGTACCTCTAGCTCTAACAATGTTTCAGTGATTATATATTTATTATTTAGTAATCTAGTATTTAGTAGTCAGTTTAGATATCTTAAATCATATATCGCTCACTCCTTTCAAGAACGTCGTAAATCAAAAATCGTCAATTTTCAGTTGTGCATGTTTTCCTATCAGCGGAAGCTAAACTGGCAGTGCACAACGGAGTCCTGGTTCCAACTCTAATGTATGGAAGTGAAACATGGAGTTGGCAAAAGAAGGATGAAAGTAGACTGAATGCAGTCGAAATGCTATCTCTCAGAAGAATGTGCGACCAAACGATGTATGATAGATGTACGAATAGTGAAATAAGGAAGGAATGCAAAGCTGAGATAAGCATTATCGATAAAATTAAGAAAGGTGTGTTGAGATGGTTTGGGCATGTAGAACGAATGAGTGAGGAAACAAAGTTATGAAGCGAATGTTAGCGGGAAAAGAAGCAGAGGAAAACCGAGAAAAACATGGCACGATCAGGTATGCCAAATACTTGAAAGTGGTCAGGTTAGGAGTCGTAACAATCGGCGGGTATGTATGAGGAGATGCATGAACGTGGAAGAGGCGAAGAATGTTTGCAAGGACAGAGTGGTGTGGCGCTCTATTCTCTCTGCCTACCCCTGCGGAGAAGCGGCGTGATGGTTAGTTAGTTAGTTTAAGCATGTTTTTGGAATGCCCAAAAAATGTACTATATTCCAGCAAAAGAGGCATATATTTAACATAATATTTACCCTTTTTAATAGATTTATATTATCCACTGACACTTCGTGATGGAATTGCATTTTTAATATAGTATTAGATTAAAACCAATATTTTTAGCTTTTCCACTTTATTTTTATTTGACCAGCGACCGGGTTTCGTCGTTACCGACATCATCAGACTGGTATAATAAATGTCGGTAACGACGAAACCCGGTCGCTGGTCAAATAAAAATAAAGTGGAAAAGCTAAAAATATTGGTTTTAATCTTATAATATATTAATATTTACCCGCTACAGGGCAGAAAGTGTTGTTTTTGCATTTTTAAAAAAAGGTATTGTTTTATTATTTTTTTAAATATACCATATATTTTTCAAATGGAGAAATAACCTTCAGGTTTTACCTAAAGAGATCTGTTGCACAGTAAAAAGTTCAGTAAGTGGCTTGATATTTATTTTTAATACATTGTATTATATTTTTAAACTTCAAAAACGTTCTCCTGAAAAATCAAGTTTTTTTTATTTATGGCGTTCTTGAAAGGAGTGAGCGAAATGTCAATGGATTTTTCTGTTCAATTCGTACCTATGGATTTTATTAAATATATATATATATATATATATATATATATATATATATATATATATATATATATATATATATATATATATATATATATATATATATATATATATATATATATATATATATATATATATATATATATATATATATATATATATATATATATATATATATATATATATATATATATATATATATATATATATATATATATTACATAATCCGTTAAGCCAAACAAATGCGTGGTGGTGGGTTAGATAAGATCCGGCACTAAAATCGACTTTTAGGAGTTTATTTTTTATTTTAAATATTATGTTAATTTATCTAAGAACGCTGTAAAACAAAGAGATTAACTTTTTACTCGTCTTTAGTTTAAAATACCAAAGCTCTTCGGCTTGACAAGTCGGAAAATCTTATACAAAATTTACGGCCCATCACCTGATTGCTTTGAAGCATATTTAGATTAATATTTAATATTGAAAATCGTAAGAACACCTAAAACGTAAATTTTGTACCGCGTCAAATCTGACGGCCCCCGCTTTTTGTTTGGTCTCATCGGCCTTTAAAGGTTAAACATAAATAATTAAAATCTGGTCCGATAATTTTTGTTTGTATCTCGATTTGTATGTAAATATTCCAAGAATAATTACACTAAAGGAAAACGTCTTAGCAAATTAACTTTTACGTTGGCGTTTTTTTTTACAATCATCGCAGAGTATGAGATAAACATTTATTTCAGTAAATTATTGTATTGACATGAATTCCGTATTACGACATAATTCATATTATAGGTAGGTGCTGCCGATGACCTAATATTGACTCATTTGTCAAAATATATTTGATACTGACGTATTAAAGATTTACCACACTTCCGGTAATGGAAGCGTAGAAATAATAAAACATAGAACATTAAAAAAAAATATTTATATTTTTATTAAGATTTGAAAAAAAATCAGAATTGGCGTAAGCTGTTTCCATAATGCATTGTTGATTTGGAGGTAAAATATATTAATTTCACATCACAATTATAAGCTATATTTACGGTATTTAACTATGAACTCCTTTCTGATGAAATTGCACATTTATGAATAAATATAAAAAAGATTAATTATCTTAAACACCACATATATAGAAAGGTAAAATTATGAAATAAGTTTTACTTTAAAAAATAAAAATGAATAAAATAAAGAACAGATTACGAATCGTTTGAACTCGATCGATAACAGAAGAAATTACATAGATATTTACTATTTGTTTCCCCTAAACATTATATATATAAGAATTAAAATCACATAAGACATCCTGTAAATTTTATTAGTAGGTACTGAAATAAGATATCACAATATTAGTCCATTAAACATTAAATAATCAAAATACGCTGTTTTATTTATTTATTTATTTATTACAAACCCTTTTACCAAGTCAACATTCATGCCAAAAAAAATCCAGCAGTTTAGTTCTTCACCATTTTTTCTGTCACGAACGTCTCGAAGAGATAAAAGTAGTTGGCAAAGTATAATATAGAATGCGGCTCTGTGGGACGGAGTGCGGGTAGGTACTTTTACCCCTATTTCCAGGGCGTGGTTTGAGAAGGCTCCGATGCGGGCTAAATCCTGACCCTAATTCCGACACGCTCGATACACTTTTTGTCTCTGTTTAACATTTGAAAAAATAATGATACGGACAGCAGCAGCTGTGTGACGAGTGCTTTTGCATTTTCAGTAGAACGTCGATTATCTGTTATCCGGATTTTCGATTAACCGGACCAATAATTTTTATTTATTTCTGATCTGCACGAAGGATATCGCGTCTACCTTTGTTATGTTGTAACGCATAACACTTTATGCATATTAAAACAACAAACAACTGTTTAGTTGTTTGACCAGTGACTGGATTTCGTCGTTATCGTGCACCTGTCTTAATGACGTCTGTAACGACGAAACCCGGTCACTAGCCAAACAAAATAAAAGCGGAAAATCTATAAACTTTATAATGCATTTCCACCAAGAAATGTCAGGTAAAAATTTAAAGCATGGCATTTTTACGCATTCTTCTGGATGATGTCCTGGAAAATGTGACTCATATTTTTTTCATTGATTTTCATTAATTCATACTTACATTAATGAACTCATGGCTTTATGGTAGCTGAATTGTAAAACAAATAATTTAGACTTCAAATTTAATAAATAACGAGAGAATGTTGCGTCGATGGTACTACGTAATCTGGTTGTAAACTGACTTGCCAGGGTTTAATTATACCTTGAAATTTTCACATAAAAATCTTATCAACGGCTGAGTTTTGTCTAAATTGAAGTTGATGCTGAAATTATTCATGATCATTGGTATTTTGTCCAGTTATTTGCATACAATATTGCACCTTCAACGGTTACAGTATCCAACATTACTTTATGAATGGGTTCAATGATATCATTAACTCTTGCATTATTTGATAAGTAGATTGCCACCCTCATATTATGTGACCATTTTCCAATTGACATTTCGCTGCACGAATGTCACCAATTCCCGTAGTCAGCAAGCTCAGTGCATTGGCTTGATGTACGTTTATATTCGTATTAGGAGTCACGATAATCGGCGTTTCTCTAGAACGATATTCCTATAATTTTTATACAGTGGAACCTCTCATAACGAGTAATTCGCAAAACGAGTAAAACAATTTGAAAAAATTGCTCCAGTAACGAGCAACAATTCGCATGACGAGTAACAGAGAAAGGGCAAGTACTTTTATCACGACATTCACTTGTCAACTGGGAATTCCGCCGAAGTCAAAACAAAACATGATCATTTAACTAGTAAGATTCTGGAACGAATTATGCTCGTTATGAGAGGTTCCACTGTTCACTTTTTTTCGTTCTTTCGCACTCTTTCTGTACTTGTCACATCGTCATACTTGTCATACATCGGACATTGTTAAAAGTATTAAAACGTGCTCAGCTTATGTACAGTATAATATGCAAGCCTGTACTGGTTTCTTATACCACGTATTAATACTAATATTTCATTATAATAATACTTCAATGATATTCGTATACATACTACATCTATAACAAGGGACCTTTGTTCGAGCAACTGTTCTTCGTATAATATAATCAGAGTTAGTATTAGGTATTAGAAAAAATGGCGCCAACCCTGTCCAATGTACCTATGTATACCTTCCATAACCCCCGGATGAGTGATGTCGTCCTAATTGAGATCACTTTTCTAAGAGGGATAAAGCATTAAAACGTTTAAATCATTTCACTTTTTATAACATTTTTACGTTTACGAAATTAAATTTAAAAAATAAATTATTAATAAAACGATAAAATTCTACACTAGGTATGTTTGTTAATTAATAATAACGAAATATGTATAATTTATAGGTATTGGTGTATGGATACCGACCTAAAATGTGAAATTTGATAATGCTAAAATTAGTAATTATCATATTTATGTAAGGGCAATATTAAAATTCTCCAAAATCGGATTTAAAAAATATATGTTATTCACATACCTATATACATACTACACACATGTGTACATCTTTTCATGTTTATATATTTTATAATTTACTTATCAAAAGACCGCATTAAAATAAAATTGTTATTTTTAAATGTAGGTTATCATATTTACTTTATTTTTGCGTTTCATAAAAATACTTTGATGGATAATTGGTTTTATTATGTTTGCTTTTAATACCTTTGTTTTATACCTGGTGATATAAAACATAGCATATATTTGTAAGGTGCATTTATAATAATTATAATATTTATACGACATTTTCAATAGTTTTATTCAAGTTAGACAGTCATCGGTTAGTATAGGATTCGTATAGGAATCGTTCTAGAATCCACATCCGGAAATCTTCTCGTATCCCGTGAGCTTTTGCGGCAAACTTTGGCGCAATGCGTTATTTCAGCCTCTAATAATGTATAATACCTACGGATGGTATAAACGCCGCAGCCAAGACATAACCAGAAAATTTCACCTATCAATTAAATCAATATAAAGACCAATTTTACCAGCACCTTTATTAAATTAACAAATAAATGCAGTTTACATGTGTATCAAATATTAATGAAAAGTACCGATTGTTAGTTACCTTTCGACCTTTATAAGTGCCTATTTAATATTTTATTAAATAGGTAGGTACTTGGAGGGGGTAAACCCACTGAAAACCTACTGTTTTCCATAAAACCTAATCGACAATTACACATATCGGTCACTCCTTTCAAGAACGTCATAAATTAAAAATCGACAATTTTCAGTTGTGCATGTTTTCGGAATGCCCAGAAAATGTACTATATCCCAGCAAAAGAGGCATATTTTTAACTTAATATTTACCCGCTACAGGGCAGAAAATGTTGTTTTTGAATTTTGCAGAAAAGGTATTGTTTAATAATTTTTTTTAATGTACTAAATATTTTTCAAATGGAGAAAAAACCTTCAGGTTTCACCTAAAAAGATCTGTTGCACAGTAAAAACTTCAATAAGTGGCTTATATTTATTTTTAATACATTGTGTTATATTTTTAAATTTTAAAAACGTTCTCCTGAAAAATCAGGTTTTTTGATTTATGACGTTCTTGAAAGGAGGGAGCGATATGAATATTATTTATTTCATTCGGCATCAACTTTGTGGAGTGACATTTTGATTATTAAATAAAAATTAAACACTTATATAATACCACTTAATGAGTATTATTTCATTACACACGACTAGTTTCGAAAACTACAAAAAAAAGTTTTTGAAAACACTTGTCGATGAAAACATATGCAGTTTTCGAAACCAGTCGTGTGTCTTCTTCTTACCCTCATCCAACAATGGTGCATAGGACATTACATAGTAAAGAAGCAGTGTTATCTTGATCTTTAAATACACGAACGAAAGGTGATCAGTCCTCCGATTCAGGTACCAGTCCGGGGTCATATTAAATAAATATTAGAGTGAAAAATCACTAATATTTATTTTGATTGTTTGAAAATATTGTTTTTAATTATCACCTGTAGATGAAAACATCTGTTAGTTTTCGAAACTAGTCTGTGTAATGAAATAATACTCATTAAGGGGTATTAAACAAGTGTTTAATTTAAAAAAAATACACATATGAAGGCAGAAACGCTCATAAAATTAAGAAAAAGGTTCATAGGCAAGTAAGTATTATAAAAAAGGTATAAAAATGGCATGAAACAGGCGACACAGTCAAAGAAGATGCAGCTTCGTTGGTCCTTTTTAAAATTTCCATATAAACCCTATAAACCCTAGAATCCTAATTTTAAAATTTCATCCTAATAAACAGAGATATAGAGCAGATAGTCAGTTTGTGGACAATATGAATCGTTAAAATGTTTGATTTTCGACATTTTCTGATTGGAAAACGCTTCTGCGCTAATGAACAAAATGCGCCATCTTTAATTCACAGAATTGTCATGATTAGATCCTTGCTAAAATCAGTCACACTCCCCACGGGTACATTATTGGGGACACGAAGTATTTATTCGATTCAGACGGGATATGGAGCGAATTGGCGATTGTCAATCGTCTGTACAGGAATGTATTCGCCGTATATGTATGATTAAAAAAAATATATAAATATAAATTTGTTGAATGTTTTCCGCAGATACTTTGATAATTTGAGGGCATATCACAATTTTATTTTAACCACTTTATAAAACAATGTTATTTAATTTTATAAAGTTTATAAATAAAAATAAGTACTCAAAATATTATTTTTTGACATCTTATCAAAGATCAAGAAGAATATGGAAGTCTGGGCTTTCGCGGGGCTGACGACCGTCAAAGGCTGGTTTAAGTGATCACTTTACACACGTATTCCATATTCTGCTTCATCTTTGATGAGATGTCAAAAAATACTTTGAAAATAACTCCTGTGATTGGAGATAATCAAGATTTAGTGAACAAGTATTTGGACAAATTCAAAATGATATAAACTTAAAAAATACTTTTACAGTGTTTTTACAGTTTGGACACACTCAAAATGTTGTAAATACTCAAAATACGCTAGACATCCTATGTAAGAAAGTCAAGAAACGGAATTGAAACTAATTCGAATGGACAACTACCTTTTGCGTTATTGCTCACATCAGTTTTTGATTAAAATGATTGAAAAACGGGCCGAAATTATAAACTATCCCGTTTATCTAATCCTTTGGTATATTTTCTGTCTGTTCATTACTGTAAGGAAACCTTTACCTAATTCTTATCGCTATCTCAACGAATTTTTATCATTTCCAATACTGCCTACGCGGCAGGTGTCAATACTATCGACCATATTTTTACGTATTCAAATTTATGCGCGATATGAGTGTGAGTTGGGATTTCAGTGCACAAAATAATCATGTCACCTCGTCTTTAGAATTTTAATTGACTTTCCACATGTATACTGATAACCAGTTAGCGACAAAATTCGAGCTATGAATATTATATGATAAAAAATAAGTAGGTAGTTGGTAAAAACATTGATAGCTTATCAGGCATATGGGCACAATGATACACGTAGGTACAGAAATCGTGTCACTTCTGCTAATATCGTTCAAATGTCACAAAACATATTTTTATGTTAAAATCACATATTTTTTGGAACCTTGTTGGATTTTTAGAATAAATTATTGAATAACTCAAATTATTATATTAGAGAAATTTTCTTCTTTTCAGAAATACACGGTCAAGTACTCACGACTGATAATGGTGGTATCAATGAGTTTCACATACTTGGCGGATAAGCTGCATTCAATCAGAGTGAGGCTGTTCATCTTCAAATAGTGCCGAATTTGAGGGCATATCACAATTTTACTAAGCGAATCATTTATTGAGTGGTCTTTTAAAAATGGTGAACTTTGCAGATATATTGTAGATACGTGTCCTTTAATATTCGATTTTCCGATGATGATAAGAAGAAATCGAATAAAAAGAATCGCATAAACTTTTCATTCTACCCGATATTTACTCATGAAAGTGACAATTTATTGAGTATCAAACCAGATGCATTCTATGCAAAATACATACATGAATTAGGTAAGTCGGGTTCTAGTATCATAGCAGTGCGCAGTGTAGCGGAATTCTTATCTGAGATCCGTGATTCCAATATAAAGGTTTATACGATATGACCGGATGAAAGAGACATTCTGGACAGAACAGAGCTGCCAAGGTATTTCGCCGTGGAACCAAGAATGGTTAGTATTGTGTAATTATAATCATTAATGAACATCGTGGAATATCATGTACTTGTTCTATAATTTGCATCCATTCCTACAGACATAATTCTACCATTCATTTGAGATAATTCCCTGCTCCTAATATTGTACAAAATCTTAACTTGATATGAGACATCCATTGTTCCTCTTTTATATGAAAGAAGATGGAAGTCTGAGCATCTCAGGACTTACGACCCGGCATTTGGCTGGCTTAAGCGATGACTTTATACACTTGTGTAACGTTTACCATTCTATTATTTAATGATTCAGCATTAACTTTGTGGAATGACATGTTGATTATTTTTTATTATTATTTTAAATTAAACACTTTTAATAAACCACTTAATGAGTTTTGTTTTATTACTATACACGACTAGTTTCGAAAACTAACAGATTACCATTCTGCGCATTATTAAACATCCATATTGCATTAATTCTTGATACTTGTATATAGGCAATGGTCTTAGAACTTTCCTAAGTGAACACGATTTTCGAAACCTTTGGAAGTATGGCTGATTGTAGTGCTACCAGTTGAGTAATTTGTGAAGTAGCTTTCCCCGTTTAATCTATAATATTGACATCTCATCCGTAGGGTGAGTAATCCAGTGTCTGATATAATAAATAATATTAATATATTACACTACCTTACAAATTCCCTGATCTAGCTCAAAATTATTCCTATATTTTAGGACATTGAGATTATCATTTAGATCAAGAAAAATATATATACATATTTAATAAGAATTTCCAAAAACATATAACGTAAGACTGATATATTCTACAGAAATATGTTTTTATAAAGATACCATTAGTTATGGGTCACCGAGTTTAGAGAACGATAAGTTATAAAAAAATACTTTGATCTACGCTTCCATAAATGTACATATTTTCTCTTAATAATTTTATTTTTATTTTGTCACCAAGTGTTTTTGTGACGATAAGTTAATAACAATGCAATTGAAATATTTTAAAAATAAATATATTTTAAATTTTATTTTAATAATAATTATATTTTTATGTTTTGGTAGAATAATATTACTTTATTTTAAATAAATAGCATATCGAAAAAAAATCTGAAGAATTTATAAACATTAAATGCAAACTGTTGGTTCGAACTCCCGTACCAAATATTCGAAACGGGTAAAAGCTTTTAAGTAGGGTCGATATTATATTATTATATATAATACTTTATATGTATGTAAAATGTTATTGAAACTTTCATCTCCCAATATATTTATGGAATGACATAAGTTAAAACCTAAACTATTTCCGATATAAAAACCCAAGACATACAAAATTAAAACTCGTAAGGTCAAACTCACCAAAACGATACTTATCGATTTCAATCTAAATAAAATTAAAATAAAGTTGGTCATCAATGTTTCGTCTTCATGAGATTGATGATGAACTCTACATCCAATGATCAACTCATCCAGAGACCTATTTATTCTTGAGTGAGCATTAGGGTCAAAAGAGGAAGGATACCGCAAGTCTCAAATGTTGCCAGGATATACTCGCACATTATAATACCCTCTAACCTTGGATATTTTGGTTAGGTACCTACGACTTCTAAACAATGGGTCATCAATAGCCTCAACCCATTATTTCACATTCGATAAATGGAGTCACACATTGTATGAACCTACATACATTATTGATTCCTATTAGACATTTTCATACAGAGGCCTACCTGAGCTAACGGATACTTTGGTCAATATTGAGGGAATTATTCTTAGTCACGCTATGAAAGCTTCGGCAATTAGGGTGGCATATTAATATGGTTCACTCGCGATTAACCCTACATTTTTACTAACCAAGGCTTTATTAAATTATTCAGTCCGAGCAACCTTTCAGTAAGCGGTACGGCGGTATTTTAGGGTTAATCCATTGTACCTTCTGGGTATGAAGGAATAATGAACATTGAATACAGTTTTTTTCATTGTTATTATACAATCTCTTTTATTATTCAAGTATGTACTGCCGGACATGGTAACGAATTTAGTATTTCGGCACGAAAAATGCGCCCGTTTATACAGGGTATTTTTTTTTAATTGGCAACATTGTTTTTTTTTACATACTGTCAATTTGATAGCTGACAGTTGATTTGTAGTCAGTAAGTTTTGCAATTTCACCATAAAAAGACTAAATGACAATTATGCGCGTCGTAGGTTCGGTGAATAGGCCGAAAACAATATTCAGCTTGATCCTCTTTTTCAACGCAATTTTTTTTCACCGATGAGGCACTTTTTGTTAAATGTTTGAGATGCTCTTACAACCATTAAAAGTGTCTGTTTGGTGTGCTTTATGGGCAGGTGGAATCATTGGCCCATGTTTTTTAAAGACGATGCCGGCCAGAATGTTACGGTCAATGGAGAGTCCTACAGAACCATGATTACTAACTTCTTCGTACCTCAGTTGAATGGCATGGATGTAACAGAGATGCGAGTTCCACCATCAATTTATTGCGGGAAATTTTAATTTGTACACCTAAAAAAACACCCTATATATTATTTATCACAACCAGTACTGCAAACGCTCCGGGTCTTAAATTCGCAAAAGTCCATTTTTCACTTATTTTTTTTTTATAATTTAACGAGAGTATTTTAGTGATATCCAAATGGGAGCATTTTATCCGGTTAACGACATTTGATTTTGGGCGTAATTATTTCTTTAGACGATGTTGTTTTGAATTGATTTTCCTAATTTATTCCTTCAAACGAGCCTAGCGCCGAACGCAATGGTCGGACAATATTTAATATATTCGTTATTCTGCGGGTGTTATCAACTAAAGAAATTATGGCGAGCGTTCAAAATCAGAAAATATAACATATATTGTTTTATTATATACATATATTCTTCTTCAACCCTCATTCACACCCGATGGTGCAAAGGGATCTGCACTATATAAACGCAGTGTTATCTTGAGCGTTAACACATGAAGTAAGGGTAATCAGCCCTCCGCTTCAGGTACCAGTCCAGGGTAATATTAAATAAATATTATTTTTTTTTTAATATATACATGGTATAATATATACATGGAAGTGATGGGTGTTTTAATTAGGGACATTTTTTTTATCAAACGGTTTTTATTACAATGGCAGCGCCATCTGTTAAATGTGACAGCAAGACATCCAATACTCATTGCAGACAGGGTGCCTTTATATTACTACGTTAAATATATTAAAAGTATTATATTGTCTTTTTAATATAGAAAATTGAAGGGGAAAAAGTTGTGCAAATTATAAGGACGGTACTTTCCGTCAGAAAATGGTTGGTGATTGGAACATAGAAAGACAAATAAAGTCTGGAGTGATGATAGGTGATCAACTTAAAAACCGAATCAAGTATCGATTTCTTCATAAGAGTCCATTAATTAGGCTTTTGGATGAGATCATTCAACGTCAATAACTCTAATCAGTGGACAAATTCAATACTTCTAGTCCCTTACATTTGGTACAATAAACTTAAGCCGAAAACTAATTAAACCGAGAAGAGGTAACGAATGAATAGCATCCCGGGCGGGAAAACGAAGTGACAGTTACCCACTAACTGTTAACAGGGGTGGCGAACATATGGCACGCGAATCAAGTGAAGAAAATCAATGTGATTATATAAAAAAATCAAAAAAGTTTTAGAAATAAAATAAAAAATCAAAACATTAGCCATGTGTATTTCTTCGTTCATCAATAGTTTCACAAACGATGGGGACGAATGATATGACGACATTCATGCTTAAATAGATCAATGATTAAAGAAAACACTTCGTTTTTTACCACTTGAGTTTTATTATAGACTACATGTTTCAGAAGTTAAACATCCATCATTCAGGTCTGTATAATAACTAAAATATAAAATATAAAATTGTTCCATAAATAAGGAGAGGGGAAAGTACGGGGAAGGGGTTAGTCAAGGGACGGAGTTTGAAAACAAAGGAATAATGGAAAGCAATGGTGAAAAACATGAAGTCTATAATAAAACTCAAGTGGTAAAAAACGAAGTGTTTTCTTTAATCATTGTAACATGTCTTACCACAGAGTTAATGCCGAAAAAATAAATAAAATACTTAAATAGATCGCTTTGTTTAATAAAGAAAAAAATGTGATTACACAAAAAAATCAAAAAAGTTTTAGAAATAGTATCAAAAAATCAAAATATTTAAAAGCCATGTGTAACTTCTCCGTTTTACGAATTATGTATATGACGACATTCATGCATTAATAGATTGCATTTTTTAATACTTCCCGCAGTGTTCGTCCCCCAAAGTTAATTTTTAGTTTCATTAATTGATTCGGCAGTCACTTTGTGGTAAAATCTATACGTAAATGGTAAAAATGATGCGGAATGCATCGAAACACGTGTCACAGTAGATTTTAAGAAATAGTGGTATTTACTAAGTAAAACATTAATTAAAAATGGATTAATTTTTAGTAAAAAAATCTCATTAATAATGAAGTTTTAAGGGTTCTACATTTTTCAGATTAAATCAATTTTTTATTTGTTTATTTTATTTTGCCATTAATAAGCACATCATTATTTTTTCGATGTATTAATGTTTTGTTTATATTCAAAATCTAAAGTTACACAAACATTTGTTGCATTTTTATTTCCATGGCATGCTGCACGCGACATAATATTATTAATATTATATTATATTATTTTTTACATCTCAATATAGATGAAGAAGTATATGGAAGTCTGGGCATTTTCGAAGCTTACGATCGTCATAGGCTGGTTTAAGTGATGACTTACCACATGTGTAACATTCACAAATTCTACCCACGATTGACAACCACTCTACTCGAATTCGAAACATGTCGCTTGAATTCACTAGAATATCACTAGAGACATCTTTAGTGAGATGAACGAAGCTCTTTTTTGAGCAGAAACTCTTTCATCATCTATGTTGAGATGTTAAAAAAATATACATATCGTAGTCGTACAGGAGAAAGTGACCAACTAACACAACGTAAAATGTTCAGGAGGGCCATTTAAGTCACCTTTGCTTGGCAAGAAAATAAACATCATTGCAGTTAGTCATTTTTAATAAGTCAATATATTATACTTACAAGTTTAAAATCGCTTTGGGATTTTTTCAGGGCAATATTAAGCTAGCAGGATATCAAATAGTCAATGATCACGTTTTTGTAAAAAAAATCACTTGGTCACTTTCTCCTGTATGACTACGATATATAAAAAGTAACTCCTAAATTAATACAAAATGTTGTACATATTATTATATTGAAAACAAATCGTACTCTGGCTCAAAAAGGTTCATCATCCCTGCAATGACACATCTATGGTATACTCCGAGGAGTACCTTTCCGTGGCGTGGCGGTCTAGTTAAACATCTATGTATAGCGCACGGTCGATTTTACACACTTTCCCGTTTCCAGAAGAGGAAGCCGATGAAACTGTGGGTAGGTGGGTGCTGTAATGATTTCTTGGTGCCATAACTGCTGCGTAATAAAGCACGCAGCTCCCCCTTATGTCGGCCGTTAAACAGAATTTTGCGAGTGGGTGACGTCATGCGCTTTTTGCATTTTTACCAAGAAAATGGCATCACATTGTCGTCTACCGAGGCGATGACGAATAACCGGAAACTAGGCTTCGAAAACTAATCTAAATACTCATTTTATTTCTGAAAGTATTTGAAATATTTAAAATCGTTAACTTAAATAAGCACACTGTGTAATGCATCGTGTTTTTTTATAGGTTTGGTTTTTAAACTGGTTTCTAGAGACTGTCAATTTGACAGTTGACAGTTGATTTGTAGTCAGTACGTTTTGCCATTTCACCATGAATAGAATTAAACATTTATTTATTTTATTTTAAGTGCAACATTTTGAGTGTGTCCAAATACTTGTTCACAAAATCTAGATTATCTCCAATTACAGGAGTTATTTTCATATTATTTTTTGACATCTCATCAAAGATGAAGAAGAATACGGAAGTCTGGGCATTTACGGGGCTGACGACCGTCATCGGCTGGTTTAAGTGATCACTTTACACACGTGTAACATTCACCAATTCTACCCATTATTGACAACCACACTACTCAAATTCTTGGAAATTCTATATATATGAACCAATTTAGAAACCTTGTTCTTGAATCACTAGAACTTCACTAGATACATCTATTGGTGAGATGTAAATTTAATTTATTTAAGTGTATTAGATACATAAGTCACATGTATAATATTCCTAATAAGTAATTTCCATGACTCATTTTGGGACATGGGATTAAGGTTAACAAGACTGAAAAACAGATAAGAAAGTAACAAATAAGAAAACAAGAGCAACATGGAAAAAAAAATCAATAAAAGGTACAGTAAATTGGAAAAAAAAACATAACGTAAGAATCACGTTTAAAGGAAAAAAGAGAAAATATAACAAATCACTAACACAAATATCTTTTCTATAGTATATTTTCATGTGTTATATATATATATATATATATATATATATATATATATATATATATATATATATATAAATATATATATATATATATATATATAATATATATATATATATATATATATATATATATATATATATATATATATATATATATATATATATATATATATGCCAGCATGATAGCCAAATGTGTTAACCACAACTCTTTAAGGGCAGACGGAATTTGACAAATACAGTGAAGAAAAAAAGGTTATATTTTACAACATTTTGAGTGTGTCCAAATTTTCTAAATAATTAAACGTCGTTCTATACTTTAAGTACTGTACAACGCACGTATTTACAACGTTTATATATATGTATGTATATATGTATATATATATATATATATATATATATATATATATATATATATATATATATATATATATATATATATGTATATATATATATATATATATATATATATATATATATATATATATATATATATATATATATATTTAAATATATATATATATATATATATATATATATATATATATATATATATATATATATTTATATATATATATATATATATATATATATATATATATATATATATATATATATATATATATATATATATACATATATACATACATATATATAAACGTTGTAAATACATGCGTTGTACAGTACTTAAAGTATAGTACGACGTTTAATTATTTAGAAAATTTGTACACACTCAAAATGTTGTAAAATATAACCTTTTTTTCTTCACTGTATTTGTCAAATTCCGTCTGCCCTTAAAGAGTTGTGGTTAACACATTTGGCTATCATGCTGGAGGTTCCGGGTTTGGTTCCCATGTGGGGTCGAATAAAATAAAAGTATATTTTCAATCTAATATTTATTTAATATTACCTTGGACTGGCACCTAAAACGGAGGACTGACATATCACCATGTCCTCGCATAATTAACGATCAACTTGACATTGCATCAATTCAATGCAGTGGCTTATGCACCATTGGGTGCTATCCTATGTCTCATATAAGTCATATTAATCAAATAAATAACAATTCAAATATTATGAATCTAAATATTCAAAAGGCAATTCTCAAAAATTATTAAGAAAACTCGCTCTGAAAAAATACTATAGAAAAGATATTTGTGTTAGTGATTAGTTTTATTTTACTCTTTTTTCCTTTAAACGTGCTTCTTACGTTATGTTTTTTATATGCCTATTTACTGTACCTTTTATTGCTTTATATTTTCCATTTTGCCCTTGTTTTCTTATCCGTTTTCAGTCTTGTTAACCTTAATCCCATGTCCCAAAATGAGTAGTGGAAATTACTCATTAGGAATATTATACATGTGACTTACGTATGTAATACGCTTATAATAAAATAAATAAATGTTTAATTGCCTCCCTGTAAAATCAAAACACATTGAACGATTCCAACCAATCCATACAAACAATTATTTAGGAAGCCGAAATTTTGGAGCTACAAGAAATCTACTGCCAACAGTGTCTAAAATATGTTTTCGTGCGCCAACATATATTTTCTAAAAATATTAATAGATCTAGCCAAAGAATAAATAATGTACTAGAAATCCCTGTTTACAAATCTAGACATTCAGTTTTCATAGCTCCAAAACTGTTTAATTAATTCCACAAAGACTTTACGTTACACATTGATTATCTAAGTTTGTTTCCATTCAAAATTTTGCTTAAATTATTTATTAAAAAAACAGATCTATGTACCTTATTCTTTTAAACGTATAACTCATATAGTACGTTTTTGCTAACTAATTTCATTTTCATCTTTTTGTTTTATTATTTTCTTTTAAAATAAAATATATGTAGTTTATATAAGCACTTTTAATCTATTTTTATTTCTGACATCTATTGTATTCTTGCCAGTGCCCTTTTTAACCTAAAATAAAATGTACACCCACACACACAGGCCATGCCTTTGTGGGATCTTTTTTGTATTAATATTATATATTTTTTGTATTTAATTATAATATATTTTGAAATGCAAAAGAATTTAAAATAAAGAATAGAAATTGAGAATTCGTGATTTTAATGTGTTATGAAAATACAAAAACCGACCCATCTAACTGTTCGCAGTCTTATATTTGAAATGTGTACGAATAAGATTGCAATATAAAATGAATGTATAAAAGAGATGCCTCGAATTCATCTTCTTTGCAGCACAGAGCTCGCTAGCAAAATTTGGCTTTGACTTGGGCGTGTGTTTTTTTATTATTATTGATTGACCTACTGACCTAGTTTCCGGCCTTTTACGAATGAACTTACCTAAAGAGCTCTGCCCGAATCTACTAACCAGGGGTGGGCAACGTGTGGCTCGCGCGCCTCATTTGGCTATTAAACACGTTGACAGCAAACTACGAGATAACTCGTAGATTGCGTTGTTTGCTAGGACACCGACAACGGGTTATCTCGCACTTGCCATATTCGTGCAGCTACGATAAAATGCCCAGTATATCAGTGCTAATATGTTTAGATGGCTTCTGGGAAGAGAACAAAAAATCAATGCTTAAATGAACAGAAAATTTATTGATAAATGAACAAAAATATAATTATGTACCATAATTAGAGTTTTTAATAATAAAATATGATTAAATGACATTGGACTCCCGGATTGACCTGGGAGGAAGCCAAGGAGATGGCGCGTGTCAGAGTGACTTGGAGACTCGTGTTGGCCATATGCTCCACCTAAGGAGCGAACATGGAAAAGAAGAAGAAATGAAATTAGCTTTTAAACCGGAATTCTAAAAATTCCCGTGGCAATCAATGTATTAAGCAATTTGTGAGACTCTTTTTTTGTCAAATTCAAAATTAAATTTTTTACAAAAAAAAAAATTACTATTTTTTAATCATTCTGCGCATAAAAGAAAAAAGAACTTTTAAGAATGACCTTTAGTTTAATTGTCTTCTTACTTAATAAATAAAAAATGCACAATAAAATATATAAATCGTTGAATGTTAAAAGGTAGGTTACCCATAAATATTTTTGAGTAGTACTTAAAAAACTGTTTATTTTAATAGAATAGGGCGTTATCAAAATATTTTTTGCGCTGATTTATACATATAAGAAAGATGTATAAATTTTCGCAAAAATGTATTGTAAAAGAAAAACACTTTTTTTACCACTTGAGTTTATTATTGTGTTTTTATTTTACAATTTCATTATGTCTTACCACAAAGTGAATGACGAAACAATAAAAAAAAAACTGTTTCTTAAAAAATACTTGTAGGTTCCTTTAAACATTCAATAAATTCAATTATTTCATTTCATTTCAAACCCTATTACGCACCTGATGGTGCATAGGGCACTGCATCATATAAACACATTATTATCTTGTTCGGTAACATATGAAGGAAAGCTGATCGGTCCTCTGCGTCACGTACCAGTCCAGGGTAATATTGAATAAATATTAGTGAGAAAAAATCACTTGTATTTATTCGATCCCTTCCCCCCCAGGAATCGAACCCGGGACCTCCAGTACGGTGGACGAGCGTGCTGACTGCACTACGAAGGTGGACAAATTATTCAATTGAATTATTGTAAATGAAAAATTGGTTCCGCAAAAATTTCCAAACCGTTTTGGCACTCAGGTTTGGCTCGTTTGGTCCAAGAGGTTGCCGATCCCTGCACTCAGCTATCTGTGCTGTGCCCGAATCTGTAACAAACGCTAGCATAGTATGTGGAAGCGCCCACATAGATGTTGATGCCTCGCATTCTCTCAAATTTGTACATTAAACATGTAATAACTAGTCAAAACATAGTACCTCCATAAAAACCAATATTTATTCACACACCTAGAACAAATGCTTTTAAACAACGTTATATGATAAGCCATGCAATTATTACTATCAGATTATTCCGAACATGCATAAAATACTTACTTTCAATTTTTCAAATTCTTCTCTTCTTCTTCTTATTCTTCTTCAATTCTCTTCTTCTTAGGTATTTCTTAAAAAATACGTACATCAAAAAGTATTTTCAAAATTTTGAGTGTGTCAAAATACTTGTTCACAAACCTGGATTATCTCCAATAATGAGTTATTTTTTACATTATTTTTTGACATCTCAACAAAGATGTTTCTAGTGTAGTCTATTGAATTCAAGGACTGTGTTTCGAGTTTAATCTATATATCTAAAACCTTTAAGAATTGGAATACTCTAGTTGTCAATCATGGGTAGAATTGGTGAATGTTACATGTGTGTAAAGTGGTCACTTAAACCAGCCTATGATGATCGTAAGCCCCATAATGCCCAGACTTTTATATTCTTCTTCATCTATGTTGTGATGTCAAAAAATATGTAAATAAAGGATTTCATGCCTTTTAAATTCATGCGTTGACTGTTCAGATTTTAATCAATAAGTGTTTTTAAAGATTCCTTTTGAATTTTGGAAAAAAATCATTGCATATTTTACTACTACTACTATGTACTACTTCCATCACGCCGTTTCCCCGCAGGGGTAGGCAGAGAGGATGGAACGCCACACTCTTCTGTCCTGAAATACACTCCTCGCCTCCTTCACATCCACACATCTAGTCATTCATGCCCTCCGATTACGCAGACTTTTGACACCGCCAGATTTTAGGTTCTGATTGATCTGATCGTGCCAAGTCTTTTTCGGCCGTCCTCGTTCTGTTTTACCTCTCACATTCGCCACATATGTTTTCTTAGTCATTCTCTCGTTAGCCATGTCCATACCACGTAAAGAACTCTTCCTAATCTTTTCAATGCCATATTTTATATATTTTCATTTGCGAAACTCGGTAACCGCACATAACTATGCTGGCGACGTAATGCATCCTAATGATTATGAACAGTGTCATTGAAATCAGTGCACACAGTTCCTACATTCGTCAAGTCCCGCTTCCCGTACGAAATAATTAGAACAAGGTCTGAATGCCCCTGAATTAGGTTCAACCAATAGGAGAGACTCTTGTGGCTGCGCCCGTACTAGGAAAATTGCGGGATATACAAAATAATTAATGTTATTTTATTGTATCATTGAATTCAGTATCAATTTTTTGATTATTTGTATGCATATCGCTCCTTTCAAGAACGTCATAAATCGTACATCGTTTTGCCCCATTTTCATCTGAGACATCGCATTCTAGGTTCTAAATAGTAAAAAAAATTCAATTGTTGTTTCGATAATAGTGTGATCGGAACATTTACTTTTATCCATTCACCCTTTTTCGATTCCCGACCAATGTCCGTTGATCGAAAATCATTTTATTTCCTCATTACAATGAACTTTACAGCCGTAAACAGAGTAACGAGCGTTAGTGCGTGATTTTGAAATCGATACTTTCGACAAATGTGTATACGTAAAACATTTACGCTTACTTTAACGGTTGCTGTAAAAAAAACATACCTACTTAGAAACGTTTTGTTACAGCTAATAAACAGTAAAACTTCTATTTTACGTTTTTTAAGGGACTGAAAAATAACTTAAGGCCCAGTATTCGTTAAGACGCAACTTCTTTTTTTCTAAATCATTCCATTCATCAGGTCAAATGTAGATTTGATGATGGAATGATTATTCCGAAACCGGTAGTCACGAAGTAGTATTTTTTAATGTGGTATTACACAAAGTGAACGATGAATGATAAGGAGAGTGTTATTTTACCATCCCACAAAGTTAACAATTATTCTAATGTACAAAAAAATACATAATTCATTTATTTCTCATAACACCGTTTTATCATTGAAAAAATAAGATTTTATTCAAAATAATTATATGGTTTTTTAAAGGTAAGGAGTTTTAAAAAATCAGATGAACAGATACGTGACATCTCCGGTGGTCTCCAATGAAATTAAATCTTTTCTAGGGAAAATGTAAATACGGGGTACTGAAAAAAATCATTTTAATTTCATTTACTTTTCTCTGGAAATAATAAAGATTTTTAAATTAAGAAAATGTAAAAGGGGGGTATTGAGAAAAGCTGTGAATTTTTTTTTTGAAAAATCATTAAGATGAGATTTTTGCATACAATAACCTAAATAGAAGGAACGTATAAATTAGCCGTAGGGCTGAAAAAATATTTGAATTATTATTATTTAAATCAAAATTGTAATGACTAACGAATAAAATAAATTAAAAAAAGTAAAAACTGCACGTAAACGATGATCGCGAATAATGTAAAAAAAATAATCCAAGATTTAAAAATCGAATGACAGGATGCTTTCGACGTAAACTGGAAAATAACGTAAATGCGGGTAAGAAATGAACGAAAATATATCGGGACTGAAACAATTACGCGCAATTGGCGGGAAAATGTTAAATCCGGGTTTTTCTAAGACTGTTTAAAGTAAGAACTTATGAAATTACTCATTGAAACTAGATACAATATATTATTCCGTTTCAAGGTATTCAAGGTATTATGAATCTATTCATAGCGAAAAGTATTCGATGGTTTACTACGTACTAATTTCTCTTCTTCTGTTGCCTTGACCCATTTCCGGGCAAAAATGGTGCAAAGCGTAAAATATTGATTAACGCTGTGTTAACTCGATCTAACTAACTAACTAACTAACTAACCATCACGCCGCTTCTCCGCAGGGGTAGGCAGAGAGAATAGAGCGCCACACCACTCTGTCCTGGTAAACATTCTTCGCCTCTTCCACGTTCATGCATCTCCTCATACATACCCGCCGATTGTTACGACTCCTAACCTGACCACTTTCAAGTATTTGGCATACCTGATCAATAAGATACAGTGCCCTATGCACCAATGGGTGCGGATAAGGGTTTAAGAATGCATAAAGACAAAAACTTAAAATGAGATTTATCAACTGAGACTGTTATAAAATAAAGTAAAAAACTTACATCTTTAAAACCACATATAAAATAAAATATAATTAGTAAAACATTATCACCCTCTATCTCAGTGTTTTCTATAGAGTGGGATTATTAATTCGGATGGTACGAGTAATGTATCATTAAAAAGTGTTATTGTCGCCTAAAAATGAATATTGAAAATAATAGTTCAAGTTCCGAGACGGACTTCCAGAGAGGAAATATTCAACAAATTACAACTTTTGACAGTAAACTTTTGCAAAACTATCCTCACATATGCATTTAAGAAAAACTACATAAGAAAGCACCTCACAGCAAAGCCAACAAATCACATTTGACACAATTTATGGTAACGTACATAAAACTACTCGTATAACATCCATAACACAGAAACACATGAAATAAAATCATACCTTATTTGGTCAAAAGAACTTTCATTATTATGCCATAAAGTTGTAAAACCCGCTTCCATTATTAATGTAGTCATTTTAAATAGAAACTTAAAAATAAATACAAATACTTATAAAAGTACTGTTCATAAGTGAATAATAGAAGTGGGGAGATCTAAAAACGATTGCATCCTGAATGATGGAATAGTCATAATAAAAAAATTTCTAGCACTAAAGTTTTGTACATAAATTTTGTAATTTAACTTAATGAGTATTGTAAGAATTCACAAAAAATAATAATTGTTTTTGGTCGCGTTAGCAATTTACTAACGAAATTTATTTATGGATATATATATATATATATATATATATATATATATATATATATATATATATATATATATATATATATATATATATATATATATATATATATATATATATATATATATATATATATATATATATATATATATATATATATATATATATATATATATGTAGTGTTTTGTCATATTTTTTTATTTAAAACATTTTGAGTGTGTCCAAATACTTGTTCACAAAATCTGGATTATCTCCAATTACAGGAGTTATTTTCATATTAATTTTTGACATCTCATCAAAGATGAAGAAGAATTTGGAAGTCTGGGCATTTATGGGGCTGACGACCGTCATAGGCTGGTTTAAGTGATCACTTTACACACGTGTAACATTTACCAATTCTACCCATTATTGACAACCACACTACTCAAATTCTTGGAAGTTCTATATATATGAACCAATTTAGAAACCTTGTTCTTGAATCATTAGAACTTCACTAGAGACATCTATTGGTGAGATGTAAATATAAATAATATCTCACATACTTATATAAGAGTTTCTGCTTAGTAAAAAGCTTCTTTACATCTCACCAATATATTTTCTTAATGTTGTTTTTACCTTATGTTTTTTTTATATTTTCTCATTTGTTATATTTTCTCATTTTTAATATTTTCTCGTGTATTTATTTTAAATATGCTTCTGATCTTATGTTTTTCAGATTTATTTCTTTTAAATATACTTCTTGTGCCTATTTATTATATCTTTTTATTGTTTTTATGTTTTGCCATGTATTAGATTTGGTTATTAAAAAAAAACTTTTTGTAACTTTATTATTTGTGTTCCAGTCTTGTTAACCTTAATCCCATGTCCCAAAATTGGAAATAGTTACTCATCATAATAAAATACTCATCGGGAAAATTATATATATGACTTATGTTTGTTATATGTTTTGAAAAATACATAAATAAATAAAAACATCGAATTATGAATAAAAATTTAATTTTAATTACGTATTACAGTCGCGTTAGTTTTTGAACTTTTATTAACTCTTTAAAGTTATGATGCGCGTAAGCTAGGAAATTTCGAAAATTTAAACCTTTTTCAGGCAAGGAAATTCTCAGTGGTGTATAGTTAGCTCAAAATATTTTTTTAATCAATCTCAAACATACAAAATTGATCATGCTATAGTTGGCATTAGAAATTTTAAAATAGTGCATCGGTAAATGGTTGATAATAGTCTGAATGTCATCTCTATTTTATCGATTTTAAGAAATAGTGGTATTACTGAGTAAAATTAAAATTGGACAAATTTTACCACAAAGTGTCTGCCGAATCGATTAATGAAACTAAAAAAATAAATGTTTGGACTTCCGCTGTTTAAGTCTGCTCAAAATTTTAAGAATATGTACGCTTGACTATTATTATATCTCAATGTGTACATTTTCTCATCATTTGAAATGTTCGTATATTTCATCTCTATTTATTTTATTTTTGAATAATTTAACGAAAAATATATAAACTGTAAAATTATAACACCATTTTATTCTGAAAAATGTTTGGTAACATGATTAACACTTTTTTACTACAGTTTGAATTTGCGTCTTTATTCGTATCTGTATCTCTCATCATCTTTCTCATCATTTGAAATGTTTGTATATTTCATCTCTATTTATTTTATTCTTGAATAATTTAACGAAAAATATATTAACTGTAAAATTAAACAACATTTTTATTTAAAAAAATGGTTGGTAACATGATTAAGACTTTTTTACTACCGTTTGAATTTGCGTCTTTTTTCGTATCGGTATCTGCAACATAGGTACATAAGTTGCATTCTGAAAAAAACATATAAGTAGATGTTAACACGAAAAGAAGGACGTGTAACGGGCTTTCTTTTGGAATATTGTGTTTCTCCTTATGTGCGCTTAAAGGAACGAATTAATGTTTAAATTAAGGAACTTAAACCAACTTCAATTAATGTCCGTGGTTCAGCTGAAAATAGTACTTATACTAGACTCCTATTGTTCCCCAAGTATACAATAATTATACTAAACCGATCAGTGGAAAATTAATCCTTTTCAAAGTTTGAATATAATGGAGCATCCGGTGAGTTATCCTCTCGTGATTGCTCGAAAATTGAATTTTCGAGGTGAAAATCACTTTCAAGGAGAATCACTTTCGGTCGTAAGCCCCGTACATGCCCAGACCTCCACATTCTTCTTCATCGTATGAGAATATGTTTGAATGTGGAAGAGGTGAAGATTGTGTTCAAAGACAGATTGGTGTGGCATACTATTCTCTCTGCCTATCCATGTGGTGCGCGGCGTGATTTTTGGTTAGTTAGTTACATTTTTTCTCTGTCTCTCAAGTAATTAATAATCTTTGATGGAAATTGTGATGGTATTTTATTAGAAAGATCTCAAAATTTGTAAAAAAATTAATTGTAAATTAAACACTCGTATAATACTATTTTTTGTATTCTTTGTATGGCTTGACCTTAAATTATTTGTGAAATTTAGAAATACATAAAAATTTTATTTCCAAAATACATCACCATTATTATCTATGTTCCCATGTAACAAAGTCCCGCCCTTTAACCTACACCTCTAGATATTAATTACTCAACCCACCTCAATATATAAAGGAATATTTTTTTTCTCGTATTTGTATTTTGTATTTTTCTGTTAATTTTTTTAGTACACACTCTCGCTAAGTACGTTAGATATTAATTTTCAAGTAGGTACGCGTTCACGCAAGTACTCTAATATTAGAGAAATCTCTGCAAACAAACATTCGAAAATATTGAAGGAATCTCAAACAAAATCATTCGAATTTTCATACAAATAGAATCGTATGAGCCGATTTTAAATTGTAATCCGCATTTTTCGGCATGGATGTGTTGTGAAAAATTGTCCGTTTAGTATTTATTTATATTTTTAATATTTTACTGAGAACCTGAACAAATTATAGTGGAAAATAAATTGAGAAGCGTTAAAATGAAAGTGATTTTGCCTCAACTACTGGAAGAAGGTCCGGACGCTTTTCCTTCAACCTCTTGCGAGGACTCGTGCGGAAGGCGGAAGAGACGTCGCTCGTGCTCCAGGCGCAGGAGGAGGCGGCCCAGAAGGAGGTCCTGCTCCAGGAAGCGCAGGCGCTGCGGCCGGTTGCGCAGCAGCAATCGCCCGAGCCGGGGGAAAACGTTCAAGACGAGACGCTGCAGAGATTCAAAGTCCGGCCGCTTCAAGAGGAACCGGTGCTGCAAGTCCAACGAGCGCGAATGCCTCACTATCAGAAAAAGGAGGCGCCGAAGTTGTTGAAATTTCAAGTACTCTTGAATTTATTTCAACCCTGCAATATTCTGTATCGTACTTCTATTTGTATAGTATTTATTGTATTGTTCGAATAAATTGTTTACACGCACGTTTCCTTTTTAATAACAATGACGTTAAATTAATACCCTGGAAGAAGCTGAGTTTAGATTAATTATCTTCTATCTTCAAGGTCCAGGGCTGTGATCCCAGTTGATTTTTTATTATTCACAACTTTTTTAGTGTCCAAATACTTGTTCACAAATCTACCAGTAGTTTTCTCCACTTAAAAGTTATTTTTACGTTTGACGTCTCAAAATAGATGAAGAAGAATATGGAAGTCTGAGTATTTACAGGGCTGTCATAGACTGGTTAAGTGATCTCTTTACATACGTGCAACATTCGCCATTCTACCCGCGATTGATTCTACACTGCTAACTTGTTAAAAAGCTATGTATAAATCATTATAATGATTAAAGAAAACACTTGTTTTTTACCACTTGAGTTTTAATATAGACTACATTTTTCCGAAGTAAAACTTCCATCATTCAGGTCTGTATAATAAGTGAATGATGGAAGTTTAATTTCTGAAACATGTAGTCTATAATAAAACTCAAGTGGTAAAAAACAAGTGTTTTCTTTAATAATTCTAACATGTCTTACCACAAAGTTAATGCCGAAACAATAAATAAAATATAAATCATCAATCTCATGATAATTTACATATGAGATCATAAATAAAAAAGGTGCCTGTTTATTGAAAAACTTTCTTAATCGAACAAAGATGGCTCTTGTGAACTCATTTTTTCATGGTCATGAGATTAATGATATATGCAGGAGTTCCAAAAATTTGTGTTGTATGATTTTTTTCTACTAATTTAATTTTAAATCATATAATGTGACCAAGCAAACTAGGATTCAGTAATATTTTATATATAAGAAAACAAATAGCTTAAACATATAAACTATTGGAAGAACATTTTTATTTCACCGCAAACTATTTTTTCCGTCATTGAAATATTTATCTTTAGTATGTATGGTACGTCCGCCTCCGTAGTGTAATGGTCAGCACGCTTGGCTACCATTCTGGAGATCCCGGGTTCGATTCCCAAGGGGGGTAAAATAAATATAAGTGATTTTTTCACTGTCATATTTATTCAATATTACCCTGGACTGGTACCTGAAGCGGAGGGCTGATCACCTTTCCTTCATGTGTAAACGATCAAGATAACACTGCGTTTATATGACGCAGTGCCCTATGTACCATTGGGGTGCGGATAAGGGTTTATTATTATTATTATTATTAGTATGGTAACTTGTTGCCACTCAAATTCCATTTATGTGCCAATAGGGCTAGGATATTAAACGGAAGTTGTTGCTTAATTGACGTAGAGAACATAATTCAATCTTCCTTAGTCAATATCTTAGCACTTTAAAAAATTACGGAAGACAAGACACACAAGGTGGTTCTTCTTCTCTTCTTCTTCTTCTTTTTCATCTTGTTGTTTTTAAAAGGGATTAGCCTCCTGCGATGTCGATTCCCAGCTATCGACCCATCTCTTTAATGGTCTGCCCGGAAGCCGTCTATCATGGGGTCGGCCTTACAGTGCGATGTGGGGGAGTCTGGATGGTTCCATTCACCTCACATGCGCATGCCATTGTCTCCTTCGTTGCCTTCCCCACCTAACGACATCTTCGATCTCGCATATTTCTTTGATCCTGGCGTTTCTTATTCTATCTCGAAGACTCTTGCCTGATATGCTTCTTAGAGTCTTGATTTCTGACACTCTAAGAAATGAATTAGATTTAGTTTTAAAGCAACACCGCTATGCGCATCATCCCAAAATTAAGAAAACAGTCAACTAGAAAATAATGTAATCGGAGTAAAGGAAAGTCAAAGTCACGTATGTTAAGTAACTAAGCGTTTGTACATTTTTCAGAATCGTGTTCTTGAGCATAAAGATACGCTTATCTTAAAATGTTAAAATATTCAAATTTAATAGTCCTTAAAAATTCCATCTCACGAACTCAGGGTATCCATTTTAAATGTAGATTTATCTCTCCTCTAGTATCTCTCAAGATATAATTAAATCGTCAGTGCTCTACTAAAAGTGCAAAAACATAGTATTTCGGTAAAAAAAAAAATGGAAATTCGAAATGGAAACCTTTTACACTTTTGAGACTTTTGTTTCTAACAGAATATTTTATGCTTTAAAAACAACGAATATGTCTGCGATCAATTAAGAACTCCATAATGTTGAATTAAAATAATACAGAAATTAAATGAAAATTTCTTCGAGTCAACGATTGTAGGCAGAAATGAAAATTAACGTAGGTATAACTCAATACTGTATTTTTTTCATTTAATAAATTTGCATGAACTTCACCGAATTGAAGTGCCATCAAAAGATTTCGATAGCGTATTAGGAATTAATACTATTTTTTTGACATCTCAACTTAGATGAAAAAGAATATGGAAGTCTGGTCATTTATGGGGATTCCGACCGTCATAGGCTGGTTTCAATGGTCATTTTACACACGTGTAACATTCACCAATTCTACCCATGATTGACAACCGCACTACTCGAATTCTTGTAACTTCTATATAACTATATAACTTTAATTCTATATAACTTTAATTTCGAAACAAACTGCTGAAATCACTATAATTCCTAAAGTAATATCTTTTGAAGAGACGAAAGGAGCTTTTTATTGATCAGAAACTCTTTTCATTTGTATGTGAAGTCCGAATCCTGGATTATAATCATATACTTACATAAGAAACGCTAGAAAATTTTATTTTTATTTCATTATTTTTAGATTATAATTTGACTAGTTAATTTATTTCTAACATTTTTAACGTTTATTTATTTGGACAAACTAAACATACTGAAGGTATAAATACCACCGTACATGTCATCGGTTAGTAAAACCTAAGCTGGTTGAATAACTAGTATTCGTACTATCTTCTGGTAAATAGGGTAGGTAAAATGGATTTATTTGGTAATTGACAACTGTCAAACCAACGTACATATATTGAATGAACGAAAGCAAAAAAAGCACAAAAGTTAAAGAATTCGGAATCGTTTATTATTGTCATTAAAAAGCTTGATAATCAGAACGAATTGTGTTGCGTTTATGATGATTTCATAATTTATAAATAAGGGTAAAATGCAGGAAGTGAAGATTTGCTAAATCTTTTTTTTTATAACGAGCAAAATCACACTTAAATAAAAATACTGAATATCATAATCGGGGGTTTTAAATTCTAATGTATCTGAATACACAAAGGTAATTTTATAAAATAAAACGACTTTTTTTTAACCCCTTTTTAAAAAGCGGTTAAAACAAAGTTGTTTTGTTTTATAAAGATAATTAAATGTGCTACAAAGTATCTGCGATAAAAATTAAAGAAACAAAGGTAATTGTTAAAAATAGTTAAGCTGTAATGTTGAGTGGAAATGAATGGGAGTTTTTGTAAGGATTCCCAGTAACTAGATACCCGCCGGCAAATTTAGGTGGATTTGTTCGATTCTATTTCAATGAACTTTACGATTGTAAGCCGTCATGTGTAAACTATACGATATATTCCACTCCAAAATCCAATAACGTTTATCCTGAATCTTATCACATACTCTTCATATAAGAAAGATTATCGATTGGTCAAATGTTTGCTCGATTAAACACATACGGAAACGAAAATTGTGTTGGTCTTCTTTTTCTTATCTCAGCTTTGCATTCCTTCCTTATTTCACTATTCGCACATCTATCATATATCGTTTTATCACACATTCTTCTGAGAGATCGCATTTCGACTGCATTCAGTCTACTTTCATCCTTCTTTTGCCAACTCCATGTTTCACTGTTAACTCGATCTATGTACTTAAATATGTTAATCACTCCTGCGCTCCGGATAACTTAGATTCAAATGTGTCGGGTTGCGGTCCCGTGGTTAGTGTCGCGGACTCTTGACTCAGATTTTTTATTTATTTTTCAAAAAAGTTATTCTTTTAAGCAAAATTGGATGATTAATTTTGCGCCAACATTAGTTCGTATATGTTTTCGGCTTGATTCGTATAGTGTTACGTACTTGATAGTTAAATAATAATATTTTCATCCACTCCTGTATAGCAAGCCCAGTGAAAATTGGCTATTTTACGTAGTAAACCGTAGAAATAGCAATGAACAAATATGATAAAATTGAGAAATAACATCATGCAAATGTCCATAAGAGCTAAAATAAATCAAGTAATTTCTATGACACCTTATATGACTACCGAGAGTTTCTTGTGGCAAAGCGGATATTAGCATTTATATTATTATGATTGTTTAAAACAGAATTACCAATGTATACTTTTTAATTTAAAACATCCTACAGGACAAAAGGTCTGAGTTATCCTTGTCCGGGATTGAGCTTACTACTTTTAAAATGCTTCTTGTGGTAGTTTCGGATTTAAAGTAAATATTAGTTATTAAATATATGGGAATCGAACCCGGGACCTCCAGAATGGTAGCCGAGCGTGCTGACCATAACACCCTATGCACTTTTGTGTGTGAGTAAGGATTGACAGTGAAGACCCCTTTTTATTAATCAAGATATTTTGATAGTCAATATGTCTTTAAAAATAACATAAAATGTCAGTTTTAATATCTAATCCAAAGTGATTAAAGTTACTATTTGCTAATTTAATATGTATATATATATATTTATATAAATTTATGTACAATACTTATTCGTAGTTTTAAAAATTGCACTATTGTAATAAAAAAAAACCAAGCTGTAAGCAAAAGTAGCCGGTAAAAAAGAAAAAGCGTGACAGTAATAATAAATTTTAATACCTAATTTTTTTTGCATATTGCGTGAATCACGATCAAGCCACTGATTTTGAGGGTTGACAGGCTTTTGTCGGAGAATGTATTTTTACAACGTTTATTGTGCAGTACCAATACATAGCAAAAAAATTAAGGTTGTCCGAACTACAGTTTTGCAAACAAACGAAAAGACGGTGTAATTTACCACTTAAAAAAAGTACTACCTCAATTTGGATATAGGTATTTAAAATACATATCGCCCACTCCTTTCAAGAACGTCATAAATCAAAAATTTTCAGTTGTTTTTTTAATGCTTTTGGAATGCCCAGAAAATGTACTATATCCCAGCAAAAGAGGCATATTTTAAACTTAATATTTACCCTCTACAGTGCAGAAAGTGTTGTTTTTGCAATTTGAGAAAAATGTATTGTTTAATAATTTTTTTTAAATATACTAAATATTTTTCAAATGCAGAAAAAAACTTCAGGTTTTACCTAAAAAGATCTGTCGCACAGTAAAAAGTTTAATAAGTGGCCTGATATTTATTTTTAATACATTGTATTCTATTTTTAAACTTTAAAAACGTTCTCCTGAAAAATCAAGTTTTTTGATTTATGACTATTTTAAATAATTGTTTTTTTTTTGTTAAATTAAAATCATTTTACAATTTATTAATAACAGTTTACAGGTACATGACCGAACGCATTCAAAATATATTTTCGTTTTGTTTAAAAATATTCGTTTAGAGGGATTTCGTAGAATTAAAATTCACAACGCGTACGACCGCGAAAGAGGTCTGTCGTGCTTCCGCAAGCGATTTGAAAAAATAAATACTCTAATTTGACTTTTTAGCAGAAAACGCGCTGAAAAATTTTGTTTTTTTATTTTCAAAATCAATTTCAATAGTTTTAAAACTTTTTTTTTTATTTCGAAGAAAAACTTATTTTTTTATCCAAAAACTTTGTTTTAATAATAAAAAAATCAATTACGTTAAATGTTACCTTGGTATAAATAAAATTCAGTTACGATTTGCCGTATATTGGGTCTTTATAGTAAACGGTTAACGTAATATACGAATACATGATGCATATGCTATAATATATACATATCCTTTCTGTGTTGAGTGATTTTTAATATATGATAATCAATACGATAATGTTTCATAGGTACATGAAAAACTTAAATGGTTTCATATTACAACATGTTCATTCGGTTCGCAGACAAAACGCACATTGAAGAAAATGTGTTGATGAAAAAATATACATAAGTATGCAAAATTTCAGATCGATTCAAGGAAAGGAAGTGGTTCAAAATAGGGATATTTTTTCGGCGAGAGGGCGAAATACGAGTTTAGCATAATCAAACTAAGGGGATAGTTTTAGTCTATAAACATAATATAAAACATAATATACATTACATTACATTGTCCGTCTAGCCAGCTATTGAATTAAATAGTTTAGAATGTGAATATTGAATACGTAATATTAACTCATACATATCTGAAGAGTTCATATGTAATGACATACGTTGAACTGTCTAGACGCAATATCCTCGAATCTATAAAACATTTCAAATGAGATTTATGTCAACAATCTCAGTTGGCAAGAATGTTCGCGTCAATATCTTAGGGTAGGTAAAACGTTCATATCTACATATTTCAATGAAATCACTGGAATTTTGCTACAAAAGTAAGAAATTTCTGCGAACCAGTGAATAAAGATTATATTGCAATAAGCTTAATGATTTTTGTATTTTAAAATAATTGTTTTTATATTTTGAATATGCACAATGTATTAAAATATATATAAAATATATGTAAACAAAATTTTTAGAGTGTCCAAATACGTTTATGTGAAAATGTAAAAAAATTATAAATATATTTATTTATAAATAAAACTTCCATCCATAATATTTTGACAATTCTCGTTTATTGTAGGGTTGAGTTTTAAAAAAAAAAAAAAATAACGAATAATAAAGTAAATCGTCAAGTTTCAGGACTTTACATAATTTCCATGCATTTTTTTTCTTCTGATTTATTGAAGTTCAAATCGCTGTTTCTGACAGTCAATTTAACAGTAGGTACTCCGATTGACGTCATTAAAAATAAAAAAACGATACCGTCTCATCTCATACAGTGTATTTTTCTCAGACTTTTTAAACAGAGTTAATCCTGATCCTTTCGTATGATTATGTAAAAGGAAAAGAGTATTAGCTGATAATTCATAAACGAGTTTAAATTCAGTTTAAAAGCGAAGAAATGTCCAGAAAAAATTAAACAAAAGCGTGAAATGAAATGAGTGTTATAGATATACATACAATGCAAAATTGCCTTTTATTTATTTTTACCTTCCTTCTTCTTCTGTCTGTTCGTGTCATGACAGGTTTTTGTGACGTCGACTATCACTTGACAATAATTGTCCTTGTTTTGGGCAATTCTAAACAGCGCCTACAGGTCCTTATCAAATCTCGTATATTCCGGAGCCAGGACATCTGTCTTCTGCCCACACCTCGTCGTGCCCACCCTCTAATTTGCCTTTTATGATAGGTGCAATAGCTCGTTCTTCTCATCCCTTAGCACATATCCCCGATAAGACACCTTCCGGACATTGATATCAGTCAGCAACCTGCTCTTGCTCTTTGGAGCACATTTGCGTAGCTAACCATATCGTTCATGGGATGCGTAGTATTTTACGATGTTACCACATTTCGAATGCCTAAAGTAAGTTAACCTTTACATTGAAAATTTTATTTATCGAAATTTTTTATTTATTTATTTTAATGACAGACATGGGCACCGCCATTCTTCGACGATGAATGATAATAAAGCTTTTGCCAGTGTCAAATATGAAAAACTAAATGCTTTAAACATTTGTATTATTTTATTAGTTCGGGAATTGCACAGCTTTACATTTAAAAAGTATATTATTAAAAATAGTTACATGACAATAATAAACATTACATTACATGAACAAAAATAGTGACATTGATAAAAAAGCCAATTAAACAATTCCACATTTATGTTATAATAACTATTAAAACATTAGATAACATTTATAATGTGAAGTCCCCAATTTCGATACAGAGAAAAAAAAGTCATGGGAAAAATATAAGAGAAAAATACAGCCTCGTTGTAAAATAGCTAATCGTCTGTACCAGGGACCAGCAGAGTGATTGAATACAAGCTAGGCACTGAAAAATAGGAATTTAATATCAAAAATATTATTTTTTCAAATCTTGAATCAGTGAGATACAAAATAATATGGTACCATAATTCAAAAAGGTCTCAAGATAAACACCGCTGAAAAGGCTGAAAATGTAATGCCCCTACGGACCAAAGATCTGAAGTAAATCTTTGATATTTCCAAACAATATCATTTCGTACAATTTATTCCTGTTAAACCAAACGACAAATATTTTTCACCAAAGGGAAAGCTTTATACATGACAACAATACCTTTGTCCTTCACTTAAACCTTTTGTTTTTTGTATTGAGATTTACATTCATAATAAAATATCAGATTTTATTTTATTTTAAGGTGACAATTTTTAGAAATTGTATTCGCATATTCGGCACAGAATAAAGGAATTTAAATGTATATATAAATATATTTATATATATATACACACATATATATATATATATATATATATATATATATATATATATATATATATATATATATACGCATGTGCAATAAACCGATAAGAGTAAGAATAGAAAAATTAATTCAAATTAGATTACATTTTATTTTAATAGATTTTTATTATCCACTGACACTTCGTGATGGAATTGCATTTTCAATATATTATTAGATTAAAACCAATATTTTTCCACTTTATTTTCAAAGCTTTTCCACTTTATTTTTATTTGACCAGCGACCGGGTTTCGTCGTTACCGACATCATCAGACTGGTGAGAGGCTATACAAATTGTTATGTTATATATAAAACAAGGCAGGAGTTTTATATATAACATAACAATTTGTATAGCTTCTCACCAGTCTGATGATGTCGGTAACGACGAAACCCGGTCGCTGGTCAAATAAAAATAAAGTGGAAAAGCTAAAAATATTGGTTTTAATCTAATAATACATTTTATTTTATATGGACATATTAACTATTAATCAAAATATCTTACTTAATAAAAAGAGTCTTCACTACCAACCAACTTCGTACCCAACAGTTCATAGAGTGTTATCTTGGTCGTTAATTAAATGAAGACAATTGAATCGATCTTGCACTTCGGGTATGGGTCAAGAAAAAATTGCATGTATTGTATCGTAGTTGGATTTTTTTTGGTTGGTTGAGTTTGCTACAATGATGAATATTACTTGCACAACGCTTGATACCTCAGCTATTCATATATAGCGTCTGACGTGTACGTATTATGTTATTTTATCGCTTATCCCTTATATCCTCGCTACCTTTGCTCCACGCCCGTGGCGTCGGGATGTAAAGCTCTCGTTCTTCTCTCTACGTAACGAATCTTTCTTCTCTCTCATGTAACGAATCGTGTCTAATACAAGTGACGCGTCCTTGAAGTTTCACTCTCAATTCTCGTCCAATAATCGATTACCGAATCGCCACCAAAAAAGTTTCACTTAAAAACTCTCAAATGTTTTCAAATGTACAACAACGTATAATATAATACATGTTATACTATAGTTACAAATCCCCTCGCATGTGTTTATTTAAATGGATAACTGGTTCTCATCGGAGGTCTCTCCCCAAATGCGTCTTCCCAAACCAAAAATCTACTAACACTGACAGAAGTGACACATACAACAAAATAGCGTTTTAACAACGATGGGAAGTTGGTCAGCGCGTTTGATTCTCATCTATAGGGTCCCGAGTTCGATTGCCAATCGGGCGAGCATTTACTATTATACTATTGAATCTCGAATTCAGTTGAAACTAGACATAACAAAACACTCAATTTTCTAAAGAAAAATAATAAAAATATTTTAAACAAATAAATGTAATATGTCCATAACTTTCTAACATCCCTTTTAGTTAAAGTCTATTACAATGTATGTGTGTATATACGTGTGCATGCAGTGGCGTACAGAGTTTTTAATCAAGGTAGGCACTCCTTTCCAGCCTATATAGAATGCACGCCCCTGTGTATTTATATATATATATATATATATATATATATATATATATATATGTGTGTGTGTGTGTAATAAAATACCTAGGTAAATACCTATACATTTTATTAAGTACTTTCAAATAGTACCTACATAAAACAGTTCTACCACCAGATGTCGCATGCGTCGCACTGAATAAAACAAAAGACATCAGATAGAAAAAAATATAAAATTGTTAACTTTCAGAATTAGATAGATAGAAAATTATTGTAAAGATTAATTAAGAATAAACTTTTACTGTCGTTTCTTTAATTACAAAGCAAAATATTGTTTATTTTATTATTATACACCCACTTAACATATTATTTACACTCAATTTACGAAGAAAAATACTACCACGTTTTATATATATATATATATATATATATATATATATATATATATATATATATATATATATATATATATATATATATATATATATATATACATATATATTTATATTATATTTCATAGATACATTTATTGTAACAGTTATGTTTATCGTCCAAATTTTAATATGAATTAATTAATATAGACCAAATAATTTTCCTTAATTTACGTTAATCATTGTTATTTTTCCTCTCTAAATCTCCTCTTATATCCTTTTTATTATTATATTTACAATCTATTTTGTTTCTTAGAGCCAAAATCGCTCGCAAACGCTTGGACGTTTATTAAAATAATAATAAAAATGATAAAAACCACTCCGTCAAATATTATTTTCTTTTATAGACGGTACTAACCGAACTCGAGTCTGAATGGTAATAGTGCAAACACAATGGGAACTGTTGTGCGTTGTAATATTTAAATGTGCAATGCGATATTTATGTTCGTTTTAACCGATCTGCTCTTGACGTGAACCATATTCGTCATTATTTGAGATTGGCGTGTAAGAATTGTGGATGTGTGTGGGTGGGCGTCGCGATTAGTAATGTAACGTGACCGTCACTCCTACAGTGACGATCTTCATGCCTTCCTTCAGCGCAAGGACTCAGAGGAGTCATCATTCATACATACAGCAGGACCTCGGTATAACGGACGAATTGGCACGGGTCTCGTTAAAGCCGAAAGTTCGTTTTATAAAAACATGCATGTTTAATTTTTAATTTTTGAAAATATGAACACTGTTTCTTCTTCTCACCCTTATCCACGCCCAATGGTCCATAGGGCACTGCATCATGTAATTGCAGTTTTATTTTGATCGTTTTCACACGAAGGTAAGGTGATCGGTCCTTCGCTTCAGGTACCAGTCCAGGGTAATGTTGAATAAATATTAGAGTGAAAAAATCACTAATATTTATTTGACCCACCCCGGGAATCGAACCCGGGATCTCCAGAACGGTAGCCGAGCTTGCTGACCATTACACTATGGAAGTGGACAAATGAACACTGTTTTAAGATATAGATTAATAAAAATTACAAGTTAAGGCAGCAGCAGGCTACTCGGTTGTTTAAGCGCTATGAGCAGCGCAGTCAAGGGATAACTGGAGAGAATCACAACTTTTAGTAATGAGGAATAAGACGGAGAAGAAGAAGAAACAATAAAAAACATAAACAATATATTGTCTTACATTCGTCGTAAAGTGACGTTGTTGTGTAATCCTGCCAGAAAAAGGAATCAAGTTTTGTTTGGACTTTTAATGTTTGCTGTTTTTTTAATCAACTTTCTAAAATATGAGTAAACTTCGTTATCTGACAATTTATCGTTATCTTGAATATTTCAATAATTTAACCGGATTTTTTGTCCGCAATATCCGAAGTTCGCTAAATAGAGGTCCGTTATATCGAGGTTTTACTGTACTGAGAATTCGAAGCACGTTAAGAACACTTGTTTACGTTATGAAATGAATGTGTTTTTTTTTTATTAAAACATAAAGCTGATAGTGGCAGAGAGAGTTCATAAAAAGACAGATATAAGAAAGAAATAACGGGTGCCTTAGCACTTAGATCCTTAGAACTGGAAAAATGATTGACCGTTGGTCAATTTGAAATATATGTCATGATAAGCTTATTTAACATTTTTTTAATGTGGAAATCTGGATATTTAGGCTGGCTAAGTGATCTCCTTACACACGTGCAACATTCACCATTCCACCTATGATTGACAACCATACTACTATTTTTTTGGAACTCTTGTATTGATGTATTGATATATCGCTCACTCCTTTCAAGAACGTCATAAATCAAAAATCATCAATTTTCAGTTGTGCATGTTTTCGAAATGCCCAGAAAATGTACTATATCCCAGCAAAAGCGGCATATATTTAACTTAATATTTACCCGCCATAGGGCAGAAAGTGTTGTTTTTGCATTTTGAAGAAAAGGTACTGTTTAATTATTTTTGTAAATATACTAAATATTTTTCAAATGGAGAAAAAATCTTCAGGTTTTACCTAAAAAGATCTGTTGCACAGTAAAAAGTTTGATACGTGGATTGATATTTATTTTTGATATATTGTATTATATTTTAAAACTTTAAAAACGTTCTCCTGAGAAATCAAGTTTTTTGATTTATGACGTTCTTGAAAGGAGTGAGCGATATGTATTGATCAATCTCATGACACATCGCTCACTCCTTTCAAGAACGTCATAAATAAAAAAAACTTGATTTTTCAGGAGAACGTTTTTAAAGTTTAAAAATATAATACAATGTATCAGAAATAAATATCAAGCCACTTATTGAACTTTTTACTGTGCAACATATCTTTTTAGGTAAAACCTGAAGGATTTTTCTCCATTTGAAAAATATTTAGTATATTTAAAAAAAAATTAACAATACCTTTTCTTCAAAATGCAAAAAAACAACACTATCTGCCCTGTAGCGGGTAAATATTAAGTTAAAATATGCCTCTTTTGCTGGGATATAGTACATTTTCTGGGCATTCCAAAAACATGAACAACTGAAAATTGAAGATTTTTGATATATGACGTTGTTGAAAGGAGTGAGCAATATATCGCTTACTCCTTTCAAGAACGTCATAAATCAAAAATCATCAATTTTCAGTTAAGCATGTTTTCGGAATGCCAAGAAAATGTACTATATCCCAGCAAAAGAGCCATATTTTTAACTTAATATTTACCCGCTACATGGCAAAAAGTGTTGTTTTTGCATTTTTAAGAAAAGGTATTGTTTAATTATTTTTTTTAATAAACAAAATATTATCAAATGGAGAGAAAACCTTCAGGTTTTACTTAAAAAGAGTTCAAAAAAAATGTTCAATGAGTGTATTGATATTTATTTTTAATACATTGTATTATATTTTTAAACTTCAAAAACGTTCTCCTGAAATATCAAGTTTTTTGATTTATGACGTTCTTGAAAGGAGTTAGCGATATGTATTGATCAATCTCATGACACATGTTGCATGTGTGTAAAGTGATCACTTGACCAGCCTTAAACAGGGCATAAAATATGAAAACACCCAGACTAAGAGTAAATGTAACTCCTTAGTGGAGACAATCCACATTTGTAAACACTAAAAATGTAGTGAACCGTATTTACTTTTATTGAATGAAAAATGTTTAGCAGCAAGTTTATTTGAAATCCGGACATTGTGAGTTGCGCAAAATGTTAGGTTTTTCTTTTGAATCTTTTTAGGCGGCTATGAACGAAATTGATAGTGAAAATTCAAAGACGCGAGAAGATTGGTATGTGTGTATGTGTATTTTAACAATTAATGCCATATGGATGTCTTAATTAACATCAATAAAAAAATAATTATGTTTGTCTCTCTGCATCCATCTCTCCTGACTGAGATTGGGTCACAGGGCCATTATGTAGGTAAATACTATTATTACATTTTTATAATAAAAGAAATCCAGTCTTGACATAATATTCCTATTTTTATACCCTTCATGTTTATAAGTACGTACATACAACTGATCTCTAAAGTTTGGTTTTGAAATAGCGGTTACGTCACTTTATAAAAACGTTCTTTTATGATTTTTATAGACTGCTTTTATAAATGTATGTTAGTTGATCATCGTAGTAGATCATAGTAAAAATAGCTCAAAATGGTTTATTTCAGTTCGAAATGTGTTCATGCAACGTGCAACATCCTGTGTAAACTAAAATAGCTCGTTCTATCTATATTATAAGACTCATATTTACATATGTTTAATATTCTCAGTGCAATACTATGACGGGTAATATAAATCAACTATTTTTACAATATATATATTACCATTTCGAAGTCGCGTACAGTGAAATACAATGTTTTGAGATTATAAACCATATAACTCGGATATTATAAGTAGCTCGTTCGCTTATGGAAGATTTTACAAATACGGGCATGCAACTTTGTCCCTTTTCTGCCTGCTTATAAACACACATATATATATATATATATATATACATATAAATATATATATATATATATATATATATATATATATATATATATATATATATATTTATATATATATATATATATATATATATATATATATATATATATATATATATATATATATATATATATATATATATATATATATATAATACTAGTAAGCAATATATTTAATGACCGAAAAATAAAAGCGATAAGTTCAACCTGTTTTCCTTTACGTGTTAAACTTTTTAAAATTTTTTAAAGTTAAATCGATGAATAGGTATCGTTAAATAATGTTCTCCGTAAATACGTTCTTTGTTTACGAAGAACAATGTTTTTTTTTCGACTTCCCCGCGATTATAACTGTTGAATTATTTCAGAAAAGAGTCAAACAATACGTTTATTTTGGAATCGGGAAAAAAGCCTGTAGGCTGAAATAGGATACCTTTGATGTAATTTCCTTTTTGTTTTAAAGCATTAAAATACCTTTGATTTAATCGTTTTAAAGAATTATTATTTTTTTGCTTATGTTACTCTTTCTTTTTGTTTTTGACTTTCGTTTTTTTTAATTCTTATAGTCTGGAAGTGTGATTTATTTTAAAGAAAATTATAAGATTTTGTTGACTTTTTCAATAAGCATATTACATGTTCAATGAATGTATACAATACCTACAAATTTAAATTTATAATAATTGTGGCTAAGACACACGGTGACAAATTCACAGTACACCAAAATGACAAAAAATGTTTATATGTTTATAGATTCGGCGCTTAAATTGTAGAACTCTATATTTTATTTATATATTAAATATTTATATATTATTATTAAGATAAATTTTCTTAAGGCTAAATATAATAAAAAAATTAATTAAAAAATAAGGTCATAATGATTAACATACACGCATAAATACATGCTTCCAGTACAATGTGTAGTGCAATGTAATGTTCATTTATGCAACGCATAAATAAATAAAATTGCAATTTCAATCGATTCACGTTTTATTTCTCATAATATTTTATTAGTTTCATTGATTTATAATTAGTGTTTGTATATGTAGATACAGAAGCAATAAAATACAATGTTAATAAAATACATTGTTAATTGTATCGGGGTGTGGTGCCGTGGTTAGTGTCGCGGACTCTCAGAGTTTCTCGGTTCGAACCGACTATACCACAATTTGATACCTATTTCTAATAATGAGCTGCTTAGGCTCACAGAAATAGTATGAAATTGAAATATTTGTGTGAATAAGAAAACACAATCTCTTTAAAAAAAAAAAACAAAATATAAATATAAATATAAATAATTATAAATATATATATATATATATATATATATATATATATATATATATATATATATATATATATATATATATATATATATATATATATATATATATATATATATATATATATATATATATATATATATATATATATATATATATATATATACATATATATATATATATATATATATATATATATATATATATATATATATATATATATATATATATATATATATATACACATATAAATATATACAAACTTTTATATTTTTTATATGTATATATTAAAATAAAGTACCTACCACTCGTTTAAATGATTTCTTTGAATCGTTTTGCATGATGATTATTTGAGGAATTTTTTCCCCATTCTTCAAACAGCACCTTCCACAAGTCGTATTCGTTTCTATGACACGCTCCACTATTTTCTTCACCAATTATGACGTTCCTACAAATGTCCTTTCGTTTTACTCTTGGTTCTGAGGTAGGTCTGTATGTTTCTATTCTCCTCACTTGCGCATACCATCGTCTCCTTCGTTGCCTTCCCCACCTAACGACACCTTCGATCTCTTATCTGGTGTTCCTCATCATGTCTCGTAGACTCTTGCCAGATATGCTCCTTAGAGTCATGACTTCTGACACTCTTAGCGTGTTTTTAGTGACTACGGTATCCGCTCTGCTTTCGATCCCATATGCCATTATGTATTTTATGATATATTTCGTTATGTTAAAAACTTAACATTCAACAAATGATAAATTTAAAAACTAACCAATCAACACGCCGCTTCCCCGCAGGGGTAGGCAGAGCTCAACACACCTTTCTTAATTTTATCGATAATGATTATCTCAGCTTTGCATTCCTTCCTTATTTCGCTATTCGAACATCTATCATACATCGAAATATAATGAGAAATTCAAACTTAAATATTGTAGTGTTATTATTAGTTTTATAATACGAAATAGATGGCGACCTGTAAATAATAGATTCTGGTGCGTAATTTGCGATTACATAGTTAGTGAAGTCATGACTGAAGTACATAAAGCGATTAGTATTTTATTATTAATAGGACCCTCGGAGTAATCGTCTGAGTAACCAAGTAAGGCATCGTGCAGACGTATGTGAATGTATTGTTGGTTCTATTCGATTCAGATAATTTTATCTTTTGATTATTTTGCCTTTTGATTCTACTTGTTGTCGGCATATTAAGAAATATCCTAATCTTCCTCTCTTAATTTCTTTTCTACCAAAATAGTGTTACGAGATATGTCCAATGATTTTCACACTTCTGTTAGTACTCTCTTCATAAGATTATTAATGATTTACCATAAACTTTGTAGAAAAACACGATTAAAAAAAAAGAAAATGAGTGTACAAGGTCACTTTTTAAGAGATTATTAATGTAAAAACGACTAGTTTTTAAAACTACCAATAGCTTAAAATTCAAATTAATTTTGTTTCATACAATTTTTTACTGTTTTCAGTTTGTATTTACACCTGCTGACAAGAACATCTGTAGTTCTCGAATCTAGTCGTGTTAATTAACAATCTCAAAAAATGATCCTCTATAAGTGTTTCATTTTTAATATATATATCTCTCCGAAAGGTTAATTGTTAGTTTACTTTCCAATTGCTAGATTTATTCAGTTTATTATTATTTTAATGGAAAAAACAACCCGGGAATCTATTGTGTATACTATTGAAACATAAACATTAATAAAACTTTAAAAATAAATGTGTAAGGGATATGAAATGTATGTAAAAAATACGATAAATCTTTTAATACATTTTACAATTGGCGGGAATCGAGCGTCTACCTAACTACGCCACGGAGTTTGTCTAGCGTTACGATTTTTGCAAAAAATAGTTCTCGTTAAAATAGTTATCATAGATGGAAATGGTATTTTAAATAACAACAAGAAAAAACATTTTAAACTATTAAAATCACTTTACCTAAATAGTTTAAAATGGCTGAATTCAACAAAAATTTTGGCACAATGAACCTACCTAACATACATATAACATTCGGCGATAACAGACTGTCATCTGCTAGTCTTTATTCAATGTTGTATTCAGGGCTGCTAACTGAACCGCAGAACACACTACCTTGCTTTCGTGTAATTACCGATTAAGATCACATTACACCAATCAAAAGCTATGCTTTGTACACCATTTGGGGGAAAAAGAGTTAGAAGTAGAAGGTAAACAGCAAACTAATTATTCGTTGCGTGGCTGGGTTTTCAACCGTTAAAAATTGTGTAAATTTTGAACCATTTCATTGATTGATTCGGCAGTCACTTTGTGGTAAAATTTATCCATTTTGAATTTAAGTTTTACTTAGTTAATACCACTATTTCTTAAAATCTACCGGTGTTTGATGATGCGGAATGCATCGAAACACGCATCACAATAGATTTTATGAAATAGTGGTAAAACTTAAATTAAAAATAAGTTTTGAACCGTCGGCTTTAGTTTTTAATATTTTTTTTAAAGTGTCGTTTAGTTTTGTAATCTTTTTTGTGTGTGAACCCACTCTAAGTGAGTAAACAGCCGAATGGTTTGAGAAGCGGATGCACGTCGGAAGGCACTCCCGCTGGTTAGTAGTTATGTTGGTGTGTGTATGGTTTTAGTGTTTATGTAGTTTGATTCGCGTGTGGTAGTTGTTAGACGCAATAAGGAATGCCTGCCAAGGTCAGTCTACGTTGCCGCTATTAACAAACCTCGTGGGGCCAGCCGAAATAAAAATGCCGAATTTTCCGATGAACATATCCGCCTAAATGGCAAGCTCCTTTTTCTCTTTCTACTCCGCCTCGCGAGTGATTCACGCGTCTGCCACAGAGCTTGGGCCGCAGCTTGCTAGGCCGCAACACATTGCCGGCCAGCAGTTAGGGATCTGAATTTACGAATATTGAGCGTGAAGAAATATGTTTCCACTGGGTTGTTACGAAATAAGTATACATTTCTCAAAGCCCCAATAAATCAGCAAGACTAAACTAAAAGCTCTTTGATTTTCCATCGTGTTTTCGGAAAATAGTATAAGGAAAAACGAGTTAATTAAGGAAATTTTATTATTTATTGAGATTTCAACACTATAAATTATTTAACTTATTGTTCGGCATTCACTTTGTAATAATACTAAATAATAATGATTAAATTTTAAATGAGAACACTTGTTTTTTTGCCACTTGAGTTATTATTATAAAATAAATAAATAAAATTTACAAAGTATTTATATCAATTATAGGATCTAATTGAAGATTTTTTTGTTTTTCTTCTTTTTTCTTCTTATGAAAGACATATCGCTCACTCCTTTCAACAACGTCATATGTCAAAAAACTTGATTTTTCAGGAGATCTTTTTTAATGTTTAAAAACATAATAAAATGTATTAAAAATAAATATCAAGCCACTTATTGAACTGTTTACTGTGCAACAGATCTTTTAAGGTAAAACCTGAAGGTTTTTTCTCCATTTGAAAAATATTAAGTATATTTAAAAAAATAATAAAACAATACCTTTTCTTCAAAATGCAAAAACAACATTTTCTGCCCTGTAGCGGGTAAATATTAAGTTAAAAATATGCCGCTTTTGATGGGATATAGTACATTTTCTGGGCATTCCGGAAACATGCGCAAGTGAAAATTGACGATTTTTGTTATATGACATTCTTGAAAGAAGTGAGCGATATGTAAAGACATATTCACTTATATAGTGAATAATAACTAAATAATCAAATAAAGAAATATGTTACATATAAGGTTATAGACCACTTATGTTTTAAATCGATGGGGTTGTTTATTTAATTCAATATTCTTTCATTCGATTTGTATGCGGATATGAGCAATTTTTTTCCAAGAGATAAGATAAATAATTGTTTTCGTATCTGCTATGTTTCTAATGGAAATCTCTAAATATAAATCCAAGGCAGCTCGCTACGAAGTAAAAATTTAAAATAAATGGATCAATACATTGTATTTTGTGTATTGATCCACTATATATGACTTTGTCACGCAATGCATTGTAAGTAATAAGCGCCTACCTAGTTCTATAATCAATTAGGTACTACTATTTTATTGTGACACGGTTGACAGCAAAATTGAAACTTCCGAAAGTCGGCGAATTTATAATCGATTATAGGACGAGAATCGAGACTGAAATTTCAAGGATCAGTCATGTTTATACACAACATTTCGTTACATGAGAGAGAAGAAAGATATAACGTAGAGAAGAGCAGAATAGAGCTATACATTCCGACGCCATGGGAGTGGAGCAAAAGAGAGCGACGATACACTACGATACAAAGCGATCTAATAACATAGATGTACACGTTAGATGCTATAGATGAACAGTGAGGTACCACGGGTTTTGTATGTAGGTACCTTATGTTTATCATCGTGTTTTAGCTAACTCAACAAACCAACGACAAAATCCGGAACTGTAATATATGCATGCATGCAATTTTTCTCGTTATCTCGAAAATATCGAATCACGTTCATATATGTATATCTCACATATTATCTATCACAAACCATTGATATCAGTATCATCATTTGAATCACCAATCAGTGAGATTGTAAATATTCAAGAAACAGAATATTTCTACGCAAATTTTGTATTATTCTATTATGTTTGAGAAACTCTCTCTCTTTCTCCATCTCTTGCATTTAATCTCTTTTACTCTTTTTTTACGTTTCTTTTTTATCACGTTTACGGTGCTACATGCGCATTTTTTAAAGATTGATATTAGTTTTGTAGTAAAATCAAACAAATGACAAATTTTCACAATCCGGTACTTAATTAAAAGTGGAAATTTTGCTTGGCGATAAAACTATCTAAATGACAATAACTGGATGTTCTTCACCATTGTTAAAACCACGTCTTCATTCGTCTATATTCTGACCTTGATTCTGGGAATTTTTAATTGTAATTTTATTTAAGAAGAAAAAAAAAGTGTTTTTATTATTTACAAAAATAAATCACTTTCATACTATTTCTATGAGCCCAAGCGGCTCATTATTAGAAACAGGTATCAAATTGTAGTAGAGTGGGTTCGAACCGAGAAACTCTGACTCAAGAGTCCGCGACACTAACCACGGGACCACAATCCGACACTCAAACCATTAAACTTTCCACCTACATCCTGGGTACATCTCGCAATGTACCGTGGATCAGTGATTCCATATCTCGAAGGAGAACTATCAATGGTAACTGATAAGACAATGATAATGGAAAAGATAAGCTGCTTAGATATAATGTTTATGAACAGGTGCTACAAAAGTAGATTATATTGAAAACTATCAAGGAGAGAAGAGAAATCACATCAAATCCTCTCAATTATATCATTTATTATATCAAGGAGAGAAGAGAAATCACATAAAATACTCTCATTTATATCATTTATTATATCAAGGAGAGAAGAGAAATCACATCAAATCCTCTCATTTATATCATTTATTATATCAAGGAGAGAAGAGAAATCACATCAAATTCTCTCATTTATATCATTTATTATATCAAGGAGAGAAGAGAAATCACATCAAATCCTCTCATTTATATCATTTATTATATCAAGGAGAGAAGAGAAATCACATCAAATCCTCTCATTTACATAATTTATTATATCAAGGAGAGAAGAAAAACCACATCAAATACTCTCAGTTATATCATTTATTATATTGAGTAAAGAAGAGAAATCACATCAAATCCTCTCAATTACATAATTTATTATATCAAGGAGAGAAGAGAAATCATATAAAATTTTCTCAATTTTATTATATCAAGGAGAGAAGAGAAATCACATCAAATCCTCTCAATTATATCATTTATTATATCAAGGAGAGAAGAGAAATCACATCAAATCCTCTCGAGTATATATATCATTTATTAATTCGGCATTAAGTTTGTGGAAGGAATATTGATTATTAAAAAAAAACCCTTATCAGCACCCCAATAGTGCATAGAGTACTGATTCATATAAACGCAGTGTTATCTTGATCGTTTACGCATGAAGGAAAGGTGATCAGCCCTCCGCTTCAGGTACCAGTCCAGGGTAATATTGAAAAAATATTACAGTGAAAAAATCACTTATATTTTTTTGACCCCCCTCTGGGAATCGAACCCGGCACCTCCAGAACGGTAGCCGAGCGTGCTGACCATACCACTACGGAGGCGGACATTATAGGTTATTATACAAGCGTTTAAAAAAAAACTCCTCTCAATACTACAGCACTTAATAAAATAACGATTTTTGGGAAAAGATTGAAGGAATGTGAGGTATGGGTAGACTTTCAAGGGGCCATTCAATGATCATTCAGGCGAGTCGAGTGGGTCAAGAGCTAGCCTAAAAAGAGGAATTAAATTCATTCACGAACAAGAGGACTGCTGAAGTTAGCAGTAATACGGCTGTCCAAACTCAAAACACAGTAAGGGACAATTTTTTTGTAGTATGTTTTTGTGAATTTTTGGACTAAGTAGATTCTACTTAGTCCAAAAATGCAAAAAAAACGTACTACAAAAAAATGTCCCTTACTGTGTTTTAAAATTGGACACCCGAATACTAATGATTATTATTAAATTGAATTTTTGACATCTCAAAATAGATAAAGAAGAATATGGAAGTCTGACATTTACGGGGCTTACGACCGTCATAGGCTGGTTTAAGTGATCATCTTGTAACATCCACCAATTCTACTCTTGATTGACATTTCGTATGTAAAGTTATCACTTAAACCAGCCTATGACGGTCGTAAGCTCCGTACATACCATATCCTTCTTCATATATCGCTCAGAAAACCTTTTTAGGTAAAACCTGAAAAAACTTTCAGGTTTTACTTGAAAAAATCTTCTCATGAAAAATCAAGTTTTTTGATATATGATGTTGTTGAAAGGAGTGAGCAATGTGTCAAAAAAATAACATAAAAAGAACTCCTAATTGGAGATCATCCAGATATGTGAACAAGTATTTGGACACACTCAAAAATGTTGTAAATAATCAATACCTACATACAAATCGTTTCATCTTCAGTGCATTTTTTAAAATGATAAATAATTTTCCATGAATAATGGTTCCAATTATACACACTTTGTTCGAAGACAGTTACAGGGGAGAAACTTTTGTCATTGATTAATTTTTTATGGATCTGCTCAAATGTTTAAAACGACAACAATAAAAGGTGTCCTCGTACAACCAATGTTCTCGTACTAAATGTTTTTTTTTTCTCTTCGTCTGAGCGATATTTTCTAGATGTTAGAAATATCTCAGTTTTGAATCGTTCCTACAAGGGAGAAAACATAAGATCATTATCAGACGGGAGGAATATCTCATTTAACATACTCAATCTATAAAGGATTGTATTAGACTCGTTTTGTGTTTGTAACATATAATTAATACCCGATATCATTAATATTTTCATTCATCATTTTCTTTTGAAAAATTAGCCTTCGAAAAAATCATTATTTTCGGAAGTTGGCAATGAATGACGTCACTGAAACGATGGAGTTATTTTAATATTGGTTACATTGCTAAATTATTGGTGGCTCTATTTGTTAATGTCTATGGTCCACCTTCCCACCCCCCCTCTCCTCATATTTGTATAACACAAATGGTAGTGTAGTGGTAAACAAACAATCCACACTCTGTATAAGCGCCCTTGAGGTAGTATTTTACGAAATCATCTAAGATTATTATTATTATTAATACTATTAAAGCTCTATAAACCATAGACAATAAACCATATGACGTCATAAAACGTGCGATGATGGTAATTTGATGACGTATGCGAACGCACGTTTTTCGTTTTATTCAAATATCTAAAGTTTAAACCCTTAGTTCTCTACAGATTTCAATAAGAATGTTATCGATTGGATTTGTGATTTTTCATATTAATTAAGACCCAATAAACCAACATCGTGACAAAAATCTATTCTTATAATACTTATTCGTATTTTGCATAATGAAAACGTTTCCTCAAAATATTATTTTTAAATTTAAAAGGCTGTTTATGTGTAACCCGCAGGTTGAGTTGGAAAAGGTCGGGTATCTGAGTAAAAACATGTTTATCATATTTGTGAATGTCGCAACAGAGTCATGGAACACATCATCGTCAATAAATAAAGGCACTTGATATGCTATTTCTATAATGCGATATGATATTATTATTAAAAGTAGACGTTGTTCAATTAATAAATCACAAACCATAACAGACTGTCAATGTTCAAATGCCGACAGACCCGATTACAGAAGCCAAGGATAAGACACAACTATCCGACACGGACAGGTCATTAACATCTAATCTAATGGAAATGGATGCAATTGTACAAAGTGCAGTTCTTTATTTATTGTAACTGCAGACAGTTGGTAGAATTCCATATTGAATTGTTGGGTAATATATCCAAAATAAAACATGGTTTGTTGGATTGAATTCTACATTTCGTAGTCATTCAGGAGAAAGTGACCAAGTGCATTGTCTTACAAAAACGTGATCATTGGCTATTTGATATCTTACTAGCTTAATATTGCCCTGAAAAAATCCCAAAGGATTTTAAACTTGGAAGTATAATATATTGACTAGATAAAAATGACTAACTGCATTGGTGTTTATTTTCTTGCCAAGCAATAGTGACTTAAATAGCCCTCCTGAACATTTTACGTTTTGGTAGTTGGTCACTTTCTCCTGTACGACTACGATTTATTTATGTATATGTTAATACGTGACGCGTTTCGTCTTCTTAGGACATTATCAAACACCATATGATTATCAAACGTTATCAACATTATCAAACACCCTACCTAATGTCCCAAGAAGACGAAACGCGTCACGTATTAACATATACATAAATAAATGTAGAATTCAATCCAACAAACGTTGTTTTATTTTGGATATATTATCGAACAAATGCAGTTCTTCTTCTTCTGACTCCTATCTCTATTTTTTGTTAGAGAAATAAGTGTGTTTTCATTATTTACACAAATATTTTAATTTCATAGTATTTCTGTGAGCCTAAGTGGCTCATTATTAGAAACCGGTATCAACTTGTAGTAGAGTGGGTTCGAACCGAGAAACTCTGATTTAAGAGTCCGGGACTTAAACCACGGGACCACAACCCGACACTATTTAATCGATCCTTAAGGCGTTACTCGCAAAAAATAATTCAATCACCGCCTGACCACTGGAGACATCAAACGTCTCTTCACGCCTGTTTTATTTAAATAATATAAATTTGATTTAAAAAAAAAAAAAATATTATTTTTTACTCCTTGCCTTTCATTAGCACTTTTTTTTATAAAAACATATATTTATTTAGGAGAAAAACATATTTTTTCAATACAAAAACGGTGTTTTAATTTAAAATAAAATATTTTTTTCAAACGTTACCTAGGTTTAAAGAAATAAGTTCTGATATAAATCAGAAATAAGTTCTGATATATTCGATAACGAATGTGCCTTGATTATATATATGTACGTGGTGACATGGGGTGACGAATGCAGCATCCCCTGCACACACTTGTCATTGTACTGTCATGGCGACCTGTTGAATAAACCGATTGGATCCTAATTACGAGTTATTATTACCTATACCCGAGCCCCGTAATATATGTATTAAATAGTACCTAGACCGATTTCGTAGTATACTGGGTTACGTGTTGGAGGTCCTGAGTTCGATTTCAAGTTAGGGTCGGAATAAATATTTTTGACTCTAATATGTTTTAATTCAATATTACCGGTACCTAATGCGCAGGACCGATCACATTGCCTTTAAAAGATTTGTAGAATATTTTAATTTCTATGCAACGATGCGGTGACCAATGTACCCTTGGGTGAGGATGATGGAAAGATAACGTGATGTAAGAAATTCATTTGATTATATCTCACAAAACCGACGAGTTATGACTGTGATAGTTAAGAAGGTCAAATAATTTTATATTTAGATAAGTCGTAAACATGTTGAATGCATCTCCAGTAAGCCAATTTGGTCTGAATTGGTTCGATAATTTTCTAATAACGTTTCAGTGACGTCACTCATTGCCAACTGACGAAAATAACGTTTTTCCGAAGGCTAATTCTACAAAATAAAATGATGAATGAAAATATTGATTATATCGGCTGTTATAAACACAAAACAAGTCTCATACAATCCTTTATAGGTTGAGTATATTAAATTAGATATTAATTCCGTCTGTCAAAGATCCATTATTGTCATGTTGTTGTTTAATGTCTATGAATATAAAAATATACAGGTACACTTATTTTGAAATGAATTGTACCTATTTCAATTTACGATTATAATTTTTAAAAGTGATCTTCTTCGTAGTCATTACTATTTAAGTGTCAATTATAATTTCTACTGAGTGTTTGCCTTTTTTTCTTTTCTTTTAGTATAACAAGCAACATAAAGAATATTATGAAGTACAAAACTGTGTTTTATTGTGCAATACATAACATTTTGTGTGAATCTTGGATTAATAGTTTTTAAATTCATTTTTCATAGTTTCAAAAGTGTTTAATTCATTCCATAACGACCATATGATAGACACTTATTATTTAAATTTATTTCGATTTTAGATTTTGCTGAAATTGTTTATAAATAATAATAAAGTATCTAGCTTCTTCATTTGATTTAAAACTCATATAGTATTTTATATACTTAGTGTAAACTGTTTTTCTTTTTTGTTTTCTGAAATCAAAATCAAAAATTTTGTAGTATTTTTTATCATTATAATTTTTTTTTGTTTTTTAAAATATTTTTAATTGTTCCACTTTTTTAATACAATTTCTAAACAATTATACTAAATACAATATTTTAATTTTAGTTGCGCAGAGCCTCTCCAAAAAAGAGACTGAGCTAATGTACTCGGAGAGGAAATATATATTGACAATCTTGATCTATTTATATTTTTGATATCTGTTGTATTATTTCCAGTACACTTTATTTTAATCTAAAATAAAAAGTATTCCCACACACTGGCCATACCTATGTGATAACTTTTTTGTAGTAATATGATAAAATATTTCTGTAATAATATTAATATTGTGAAATGCAAAATAAAATATTTTTTAAATATTTTATTATGTATGTATGTATCCAATAACTAGTTCCGTAATACTGACATTGCTGGTAATCCCTTCGGTCTGTATATTAATTTATTCATACACAATAATCTATAGCGCTTCTGTGATGACACAAAGAATAATAAATACAATGTCATCCATTGTGTGAGGTCCCATGGAATTAAAGCCATAACCTTGTGTGCTCGCATGAAGGCTGACCTAACTATTCACAGTGTTTCTAAAACAACACCAAAAATCAAAATATTTTGTTTGTATATATATATATATATATATATATATATATATATATATATATATATATATATATATATATATATATATATATATATATATATATATATATGTATATATATAAATATATATATATATATATATATATGTATATATATATATATATATATATATATATATATATATATATATATATATATATATATATATATATATATATATATATATATATATATATATATATATATATATTTACGAGTATCAACACAAAGTTACTGAAGATGGGTACATAAAAAGATACAATTGCACTTCTTCATCCATAAAGGTAATTTTTTCCACACTATTTAGTAATATATTTTTAAGTATCAAAACAGGTTGTTACCTTAGTAGAAATGTGAAAAATATGTTATTAATTGATTCGGTAGTCACTTCGTGGTAATATACTATCGAGTTCAAACCGTACACTGACTGACCATTTAATAGATAACAAATTATAAATATAACAACAATAACGTAGAAATCATTAAAAAATATTCATACGAAAGGTCATAAACTGCAGCATTTTGACCATAAAAATAATGCTTAAAGCCGTCCTCTATTGTCTATGTCCCCTTTGATAAAAATAATAAAAAAACATTGAAAAAATAAACAGATCCTACTCCCCCCTTCATCATTCAACGTTTCAAGGACACAACTCTGAAATTAAGATTTATCTTCTTATCTTTATACGGTGTTTACAAATAATACATATATATATATATATATATTTCCCTGTCCTTTTTCCATTTATGTCTAATATGATTATTGTTGACCCATAGGGCCTAATTTTTTCGTATTGCCATAAAACAATTGCACAACGAATTTTAGTTCATTTGAAATACTGTAATCCATGCTGACTTCTATCAGAACATAATAAAAAAATTGAACTACTTATATATTTGGAAAAGGAAAATTTCTCTATGTTGTAAAATCTTTAGGGACTCGTCGGCACGGGTTAGAATCATCGTACAGGAATGAAATTTTGTATCTGAAAAGGCCATGGCAGTAAATATATCCCTTAACGTACTCAATTTTACATATGCTATGTGTCATCATTGCAATTGATTCAAAGTTGCACGTTAGGTGAATGCGAGTGTATGTTTCTAAATGGATATATGTAGTTAGATTGAAGACCAGTTTCAAAACATATTATTTAAGATGGTAAGATACCAAAAGGGTACTCCTTTTCTACTATAAAGTGAAATTTTAGATTAAATAGCTAAAAAAGGAAACAGAGTTAATGGAATCGAAGATGATCTTAGTGCCTAAGTGTCTGGAGAAACCATTTCTGAAGGAATGTTCCAGAAAATGGGATCCTTGATTTTGACAGATAGCTGTCGCAAATAGCGGAGGATATAAACTGCTTTATCGCGGTTGAAGCAGTTCGGAATGTCATTAATGGAAAACTGGGCATGTCTCAGGTACATAAGGACGGGTTCGGGAATGTAGACTCCATTTGAAAGTACATTCGGGGAAAAGGGTACCAAAGAAAATTGAATGTAATCACGAGTATTCTTCCCAACGTTTTGTGATGGAATATACATTTTGAGCATTAAATAAAACACTTTGCTATTCTGTTACTATAAAATAGTAACAAAATAAGAAGTATACACCATTAAATATTTAATTATTTTTTCATACAATTTATTAATAAATAATAAAATCATGACATACTTAAATGATTTCATAAAGGTGTCTTTTAAATTAAATAAAACCTACCTCATCTAACCTAACCTAACCATAGAAGATACCAAAGAAGTATGTTCAAGAATATGTCAATTGAATTAATAAAATATATGTACATATCTTCGTAGTGTAATTACATGGTAGTGGGTAGAATGGTGAATATTATACAAATATAAATTATGATAATCACTCAAATCAGCTTATGATAGGTCGAAAGCTCTGTAATTACGCAAATATCAGTTTATTGTTAATCTTAGTTGAAATACCAATACTGAATAAATTCAAGTGAATAAAATACTTGAAATTTTTCCGTCAGAACATAGTAATGCATTTAGTGCCTTAATAAATAACAGAATAATATGTTTTATCTCGATGAACAACTATTAATATCATCAAATTAATGCAATACATATCTCTAAAAGTCATATACTTGTTGACCTTTTTTTGATAAAATGGCATTAATAACAATAATATTTGCTCTATGAAAGATAATGAAAAAACATATCAACCATTTTATGTCAATTTAAACGACATGGCAGATACATGTACCTAACATATATACCGATATATATATATATATATATATATATATATATATATATATATATATATATATATATATATATATATAAATATATATATGTATATATATATATATATATATATATATATATATATATATATATATATATATATATATATATATATATATATATATGTATATATATATATATATATATATATATATATATATATATATATATATATATATATATATATATATATATATATATATATATATATATATATATATATATATATATATATATATATATATATATATATATATATATATATATATATAGACTTATAGACTTCCATATTCTTCCTTATCTATGATAAGATGTCAAAAAAAAAATATATATATTACAAGTTGTAATATTAAATGATTTAAATACTAAAACCGATCATGACATAAGGCATAGAAACAAGAGCCGAATCGCGAGAACGAAAAACCTTCTTAGGACATTCAAAATGAAGACTCTACGACCCATTGCAGGCCTAACACTTCGCGACAGAGTAAGAAACTATGATATAGAAAAATACGCGATGTTGAAGATGTTGTGCGATGGGGAAGGAAAGAAGACGTTTGTGGAGAAATCATGTTGAAATAGCGAGTTCGGATCGAATGGTGAGGATAGCAGCGGACACTGCTGCAGTGTAAGAGGTAGCAGGCCCCCAGGAAGACCACCTTAACGATGGAGAGATAGCTGTTCTTCCACCTCCCAGGAGCGGACCAGAGAATGACAGGACATATATAAAGACGAAGAAGAAGAAGAATACTAATAAAAATATGTCTTTGTTTCAGCATATGAGTCATTTATTATTTTAGTGGTTAGAGAATTAACGAGATTTGGCATTTGTTTGAAGAATTAAAAATTAAATAATGTTAGTATTTAACCACTCACCGTGATTTTTATGTCTGCTGGTTTCGAGACGTACCCGTCTCTTCGTCAGGACAATCACTACCACAGCATGCAAACAATGGTGCTATTGTGGTGAAGGGTGGTATTGTTTGCATGCTGTGGTAGTGCTCGTCCTGACGAAGAGACAGGCACGTCTCGAAACCGGTAGACATAAAAATCTGGGCGAATGGTTTTATACTAATATTATTAACATTTTTGTAAAAAAATAAATTAGTAAAAATGACTAGCCACAAAGTAAATGCTTTAAGTATTAATAATATTGAGAATATAAAAATTAAATCCTAAAAATGAAATGAAAAAGCCGCCTCTAAGGTTTGAATTTTAAATTGCCTTGATCGATTACTGAGAAACCCCACAATCTCAGTGGCAATATAATACTTTGCCCTAATAACCGTTTTATCGGCTGTGTTTATTCGTCGATGTTTTCCGATCATTAAAACGTTGAAATGAGGGTACTTTTACAGATTCCGATTTAGAATTACACAACAGAAAAGATCTGCTTACGGACCAAATTATCTTGATTGGCAGGATGCCATAAATAAAATAAAATTTATGTATTTATTGTTAAATCGAACACAGGTAGTATAAGTTAACCCAGTTGTATTTTATTGTTAAAAAACACATAAAAATTACAACATTTTGAGTGTGTCCAAATACTTGTTCACAAAATCTGGATTGTCTCCAATTACAGGAGTTATTTTCATATGATTTTTTTGACATCTCATCAAAGATGAGGAATAATGTGGAAGTCTGGGCATTTACGGCGCTGACGACCGTCATAGACTGGTTTAAGTGATCACTTTTAACACGTGTAACATTCACCAATTCTACCCATTATTGACAACTACACTACTCAAATTCTTGGAAGTTCTATATATATATATATATATATATATATATATATATATATATATATATATATATATATATATATATATATATATATATGAACCAATTTTGAAACATTATTCTTGAATCACTAGAACTTCACAAGAGACATCTATTGGTGAGTTTATTGAGAAGAAACTCTTTTATTAGTATGTGAGGTCCGAATCCTGGATTATAATCACGCACATGAAATATGCCAGAATTAAAAAGCTTCTTTTAATCTCACCAATAGATGTCTGCTGTGAAGTTCTAGTGATTGAAGAACAATGTTTCAAATTTAGTTCATATATATAAAACTTCCAAGAATTTGAAATCAAGAAATAATGGGTAGAATTGGTAAATGCTACACGTGTGTAAAGTGATCACTTAAACCAGCCTATGACGGTCGTCAGCCCCGTAAATGCCCAGACTTCCACAACACATTTTTAGTTATTATTGTCTCCCGTAAATTATTACTGCACATGTTTAAACTATTATTACTTCAGTACCTAGAATTGTATAGCAATTTAAGGACCGTTAGTCCATTTAATTTTCACATTTGTTTGAATATGCCATAACAAAGCGAAACAATTGTCACAATATTAATGTTTATGTGTCTTTAAACAATAAAATACAACTAAGTAGACTCATAAAATCTGTGTTTGATTTAATAATCAATACATAAATTAAAATGGAGTTCTACAAATTAAACGCCTAATCAAAAAATAATAAATACAAAAAAAAATAAACCTGTAAAAAATAATAAAAGCATTTCAACGAGACATATTCACCTAGATGAAGAAGAATATGGAAGTCTAGGCATTTACGGAGTTTACGACCGTCAAAGGCTGGTTTAAGTGATCGGTTAACACACGTGTAACGTTCAGCAATTCTACCAACCATTGACAACCACACTATTCATATTCTTGGAACCCATATGTATATTGTTCAAATTCGAAAAAAATGCTTCCATATTCTTCTTCATCTATGTTGAGATGTCAGAAAGTTAATATGAGTTTTTAATTGCGTTCAACGATCTGTTTTCTCTCAAAATTTACTGGAGCAAGATACCTACGTGTTTATTTAAAACATTAAATAATAACCCTTTAACATTCAAAAATTAGTATTTTACACAGATAATTTAAATTGTCCGCCGCATAGTGTAATGGTCAGCACGCTTGGCTACCGTTCTGGAGGTCCCGGGTTCGATTCCCAAGGGGGGTAAAATAAATAAACGTGATTTTTTCACTGTCATATTTATTCATTATTACCCTGGACTTTTACCTGAAGCGGAGGGCTGATCACCTTTCCTTCACTTGTAAACGATCAAGATAACACTGCGTTTATATGACGCAGTGCCCTATGCACCATTGGGGTGCGGATAAGGGTTTTATTATTATTATTAATTTAAATTAAATATAAGTGTTTAATTTATATTTGAAGCACTAACATTGTGATTTTCCATTTTATAATTAAAATGTAACTTTGTCTTAAAATCACTTTTAATAATTTATTATAGCTTAATTATAATGTCTACCGGTTTCGAAGCTAACCGCTTCTTTATCAAGACTGATTGATGTTAGTATAATAGTTTGAATCAGTCTTGATAAAGAAGCGGTAAGCTTCGAAACCGGTAGACATTATAATTAAGTTATAATAAAATATTTATGGTGATTTTAAAACAAAGTTATATTTTAATTATAAAAATAAGTATTTTATAGACTAAGAAATATTGCGAAACGTTTCTTCTACTCAAGAGTTATATGAATACTCGTAAATATGAATTAATCAAACTGAAAGAGGGTTACCTACCTATCGATGAACTGAAGAGTAATATGTATATAAATAGTTCACCTTTTCATGTAACCCCATTTGTTGGTTAGCCTATGATAAGCGCGTGTTAATGATAACAGCAGATATCTCCATTTACTGAACGAGGTCACGCGATATTGCTAATTTATTTTATGTTGATAAAATGTCATTCTTCGTGACGACTGGTAATTTTCCATTTTTTCAATAATCAAATCAAATCAAATAAAAACTACGAAAATAGAAATAAAATGTGATTTAAAACCTACTACACAAATCGCTACGTCAATACTTGTTACATTTTGACATCTCAGTATATATGCAGAAGAATATGGAAATCTGGGCATTTACAGTGTTATTGGGTGGTAAAGTGATCACATTAACATTCACCATTCTACCCAAGATTGACAACCACAGTAGTAAAGTTTTGTAACTCATAAATATGCGTATCATAAATCTCATGACGATTTATGTTTGAGTTAATGGGAGCCACATATGGATGGTTTGAAGAAGCTTTTATTATATTATTTCGAGAAATAAAAATACTTTGTGTTCTGATCCACTCACATTTTTATTAACCAACTAGTTTCGGCAACAACCTGTTGCCCTCTTCAGGGTTTCATTTATTACTAGTAATAAATGAAACCCTGAAGAGGGCAACAGGTTGTTGCCGAAACTAGTTGGTTAATAAAAATATGAGTGGATCAGAACACAAAGTATTTTTGTTTCTCGAAATAATATATCAATATGATCCACAAAGTTAATGCTTTCATGATTCAAAACAAGCTTTTATTAAGCTGAGACTCTTTTATTTAGATGTTTGTAAGATCGGAGTAAAATTTTCAAACATTATTCATAAGTTTCTCCTAACAAGTCACATTCGTAATAAGTACCAGTAAAAACATGAATAATTCCTTATAATTCCTTATACAATGTTATTATAATGCTAAAAGGAATTATTAAATATAATGTTATCTTGTTTTCATGCATTCTTGAATTTCCAATGTTTAATTATGTTTTGCACTTTATACGAATAATTAAACCCTATATGACCCCAAGATCATCAAAGAAGAGCTTCTATCTAAATATGTATATTATTTACAGTTTACACAAATAAATACAAGATAGATATTAATCAAAACAGTCAATCAAAGACAATGTTATTTTGTAAACAATATGTTTATGCTGAGTTTTACTTACGTGAATTAATAAATTAGTAGTATGAAAATTGATGGGTTTGTTTACCCCGCTGACCTCTTGGTTATTGATGCACTATTTAAGCCATTATTTATTATTTATTATATTCTTTAGCCTTTGTACTCTGTTAAGATTTTTAATATGTGCATGATGAAAATTATTTATAATGAAAAATAAAACATTTGAATTGAAATAAAAAAAAATATGAAAACGTTTTTTATTCCATTATTTACTTATATTTGTTTAAGTAAAATAGGTATGTAAGATATAAAAAGGAAAAAAAAAGAACAATTAAAATTTTGAAGTTTTTCATTTCATAATATTTTACATAAAAATTCTTATGTGAATAATAAAAATCTAATAAAACCCTTATCCACACCCAATGGTGCATAGAGCGCTGTGTCATATAAACGCAGTGTTATCTTGATCGTTTACACATGAAGGAAAGGTGATCAGCCCTCCGCTTCAGGTACCAGTCCATGGTAATATTGAATAAATTTTCAGTGAAAAAATCACTTATATTTATTTTACCCCCCTTTGGGAATCGAACCCGGGACCTCCAGAACGGTAGCCGAGCGTGCTGACCTACACTACGGAGGCGGACAAATCCCTAATGTGAAGTCCAGGTTAACTTTAGCAGGTTTCTCAATACAATCGTGTTTCTTTTCATCACCCTGAAATTTTCTATTGAAACATACTGCACAGGCCTTCTTGGTTCTATATAGAACGTAAAATGCGCAATTTATTTCGGTCGGTCTTCTTTAGGGAGAGTAGTCGAGTATAGTCCGAATCTCTTACTAATTGATTGATCCATAATTTTACAAATTGAAATTGCGTCATCGGTTTTTCATTATTTTTTTCCTTGGAAACTTTAAAAGTATATAAGAGTTTATGATACACATTTCTTACCCAAACATTGAGATCAGATATTATAGAAAATTTCTCACTTTACGAAATCGTGCTTTCAAATTACTGTCAGGTAAATTTGGGCTCAGATGTAACATTTATTTATTTATTAATAGATTTATATTATCCACTGACACTTCGTGATGGAATTGCATTTTTAATATATTATTAGATTAAAACCAATATTTTTAGCTTTTCCACTTTATTTTTATTTGTCCAAGCGACCGGGTTTCGTGGTTACCGACATCGTCAGACTGGTGGGAGGCTATACAAATTGTTATGTTATGTATAAAACAAGGCAGGAGTTGATAACCATGATTTGATATAATTTTATTGAGAAATTAATTTAATTTGAGTGAATTTAAGTATTGTATGATATTAAAAATATTTTTTACATATTTTATATATTTTTTATATCATATAATATAATATAATATAATATATCATATAATTTAATGTCATACAATACTTAAATTCACTCAAATTAAATTAATTTCTCAATAAAATTATATCAAATCATGGTTATCAACTCCTGCTTTGTTTTATATATAACATAACAATTTTATTTTTAACATCCAAAATATTTTCATAAATGTTTCTCCAATAAATATTTCAGAGGAAAAAAGGAATTCTCTTGTATTTGATGGACCAACGTTCTTGTATTTTAGGAAGAGGCACACCCTCACGTAAAATACAAAATCTGATAGGTCGTTTGTATTCGTTGAGATTTGTGACTCAGTATTCCTGGGATAAAACACGATGACTTACACTTGAATTTATGCATATACTTAAATATGCGCGAAAACTTGGCTTACCATTCAGCAATATGTATGTACAACTTTACACACAAGTAATTATTTCTCTGATAAAGTTTATACATTACCGCTCAAAATCACTCTGATACTAAAGTGATATATTAGATTTTCACAACTTATCACTCGTTTCTCAATCAAATTCCATAAATTATACTTTTTAATAGTACTGATATGATTTTAGTTACATTATATAAAAAATAAGAAAAAAATCTATGTATTAAAAATACTGAGGAATTAGACTTTAAAGGAATAATATTTTATTGGAACTTCTATGTAATTATTCGGGTGGAAAGGGTTAATTAATAAAAATTTAAAAAATTAATAAAAAAAAATAGTTTAATAAAATAAAAATTAAAGTGACGTAATATATACGTATTTACACATAAATATTTGCACACGCATACATATACATACATAAAATTATTTTTTTATTTATGTTTTATTATAGACAACGAAGTACGGTTTTATTGTTTTTTTATTTTAAAAATACATTATCTTTCATTTAAAAAAATCACGTTCACATCATAAAAAAATACATAAATTACCAATGTACACATACTTATGTCGTAAAATGTCATTTTAATTGATAAATATCAACAACAAAAAAAAACAACTGTAGAAAATATCAGTAGCGTAAATATTTATTTTATTCTACCAACCAAATAAGTAAACATAAGCTTCATAATCAAAAGCTTAAAGCTCCCCTCCTTTGTATTATAGCTGTGTACTTCTATAGAATTTATTGTTCATTATTGGAAAATGTCGAATTGAAAAAATTAATTCATGAAATATTTATTTTCCAATGGTCTGGATATTTGTGAGGTATATATTTTTTACGTTTCTTTTCTTATCCTTATTCTCCTATAAATATTTTCTCTTGTAAAGTAAATGCTTCGATTAAATAACTTATGCTTCAATTAAATACTTTTAAACACTTTCAGTTTTAGGTTTTAATAAATAAATAAATAAATTTTTCGCAGATACTTCGTGGCACAAGTTTTTGTCAAAACCGGTTGGATAAAGTGTACCAATTAAAAGTGGTTAAAACAAAGTTGTTTTATTTTATAAAGTTAATAATTATGTTTATTAAAAGGGGATAAATACGTTTTTAATTAAGATTTTGCTAAAATGATGCCATGCAGTATAAAAATGGCTACTCTTTTTTACGTTAAGGTGTTTGCATCAATTGACGTAAACAAATAATTATCTTTCACGACATTTTGAGTGTTTTCAAAGACTTGTTTACAAATCTAAATTTTTTGGTTTAAATGATCACTTTACACACGTGTAACATTTACCAATTCTACCCATGATTGACAACCACACTTCTCAAATTCTTGGAACTTCTAATTATATTAATTAAATTCGAAACAAACTGTTTGAATTAACTATAATTTCACTGGAGACATACGAGTGTATGATGAGAAGGGAGAAGCTTTTTATTAAGGAGAAACTCTTTCATTTGTATACTTAAACCATCCTATGACGGTCGCAAGCCCCCTAAACGCCCAGACTTCCATATTCTTCTTTATCTATATTGAGATATCAAAGAATAATTAAAACTCATTTATGATTAGCGAGCCCCCCTTTATTCGTTGTAATATTTTTTTCTGATAACGATCCGATATTTGGCGATCCGGATCACTGAAGTTCGAAAGAACCGAGTACTTTTGCAGGCTCTTCATAATAAATAACATTATGTGTGTGATTATAATCCAGGATTCGGACCTCACATATTAATGTAAGAGTTTTTGCTTAGTAAAAAGCTTCTTTACATCTCACCAATAGATGTCTCTAGTGAAGTTCTAGTGATTCAAGAACAAGATTTCTAAATTGGTTCATATATATAGAACTTCCAAGAATTTGAGTAGTGTGGTTGTCAATAACGGGTAGAATCGGTGAATGTTACACGTGTTTAAAGTGATCACTTAAATCAGCCTATGACGGTCGTTAGCCCCGTAAATGCCCAGACTTCCATATTCTTCTTCATCTTTGATGAGATGTCAAAAAATAACATTATGCAAGTTCAGTATTAATAAAGGCTCAAATATAAGAGCTACTGGTTTCTTCGTTGCATTTGGGACCATATAGGAATAATATAGGTGAATTGTACAATATACACCTAAAGCTAGATATGCCAGGTAGCTACCTACGATGCAAGGACATCCGGAAGATGAATAGGAAAAATACCTAATTGGAAAGAGAGAACATTCACAAAATGATATGATTGACAAACAAAATTATCCCTACGCGATAACTGACGCACCCTCGACTAACTAATGCCGTTTGCTTTTGGGGTTGCCTACATACGACAATCGTAAATTTGCCGAAATATGACGGTTATAGTTTATTAGACCTGTTAGTTTACGCCTTACTCAGAAATTTCATTAGTTAAATTGTGTCCAATGCTAGAATCTTTTAACCATAGCATTGTAATACTGGACAGACTGAGAAACGCTTTAAATAGTGACGTCAAAGCAAAGCAATTCTGCTTTTGAACGCGATGGGAAATATGAGCCTATTTTCATATAAAAATACTATTAGGTTTATTCTCGAAGTATTTCGTTGGTATGTTAAAATTGGTATTTATGTTTGTTAGCCTCAATTTTAGGATTAAGCCAAAATGGTTAAAATTACCATATATCGCTCACTCCTTTCAAGAACGTCATAAATCAAAATTCGTCAATTTTCAGCTGTGCATATTTTCGGAAAGCCCAGAAAATGTACTATATCCCAGCAAAAAGGGGCATATTTTTAACTTAATATTTACCCGCTACAGGGCAGAAAGTGTTGTTTTTGCATTTTGAAGAAAAGGTTTGGTTTTTTTTTTAAGCATAATATCTAAATATTTTTCCAATGGAGAAAAAACCTTCAGGTTTTACCTAAAAAGATCTGTTGCACAGTAAAAAGTTCAATAAGTGGCTTGATATTTATTTTTAATACATTTTATGATATGTTTAAACTTTAAAAACGTTCTCCAGAAAAATCAAGTATTTTGATTTATGACGTTCTTGAAAGGAGTGAGCGATATGTAGTATATGTACACCACGTGTGATATACGGTATAACATATTTATGGTAACGGGCGGTATGATTACTAATTCAATGCAGTGGAACTCGGTTTACGAACTTACTTCGTTCCGTAAAACTGATAGGAGATTGAAAAAGTTTTCCAATTTCGTCTAAAATTGATTGATCCATTTCGGACCCTCAGAATGTAATCACTTATTGGAGTATTTCGCGGTGAAAATCCTATACTAAATAGTGAATATCTTAATTAAAAAAAGGAATAGATTATATGTAAAAATACAATAAAATAAAATATAAAACACATAAATATTTAACCAGTGAATGCGTTTCGTCGTTCTGACTTCATCAAACCGGTGTATAATCGTTCACTTAGTGTAATACCACTATTTTTTGTGATATTACACAAATAGAACGATGAATGAAAAGTAGAGTGTTATATTACCAATTACCATGCCATAAAGTAAACAATAATATTGATATACAAATAAAACTTTATACTTGTAGTTTTATGATAGAAAATGCAGTCACTCCATGAAATGTCAGTACAAAACTTTATAAAAATGTTTCGAGTATAAATTTTGTATAGGTAGTTTTAAGGAGTAAATAATTAATGTTAATTAAATAAGATATTATTTAATAAAAATCGAGTCTCGATTTGTATAAAATACGATAAAATTTCCCGATATGAATTTTTATTGTTTATTTAAATATTAATTTGTTTTTTTGTTGTTGTTGAGATTCAATTTTAAATGTTCTCGCAAGGCGAAACAGCTCTCACTACAGTCAAACAATTTTATTAGACTTAGAAATTGTGTCCAGATTTGGATTTTTATTTATTTCATACATACATACGTTTTATTTACTATATGTTTTACGGCTCTTTAGGTATGGCCTGTGTTGAGCCGATATACTTACATGTTAATACAATTTTTTTTTTTTATTCGTTTTTTTTTAAAAATAATTAGATTATATACATTACATACAAAAGATACAATAACAATTGATAGTAGAAAAGTTTTAAATAAAATAATTACACCTGGACTTTAATTAAATCACTTTCTACCTTATCCCTTCCAACGACATTAATAATGTAAATTTTTAAAGTTTAATAATGTAAGTTTTTCAAGTTGTACCAAGTAAACGCCAGACATTTTGAAAAACTGCTGACTATATTGTCCGAGAGAATCATTATTAATTTATCAAATTATTTCAAAGTCATTTCGTTCAAAGATTCTTCATAATCTTGCATGAGCCAAGATTGTGACGAATTGCAGAGCTCAGAGTTGTAGGGCCGCTGGTTGGAACGAACACAAAGAATAAGACACATACGAGAAATATAGTGAGCAATAATTGCTTATATTAGAACGAAGGCCAGGCTTCTAATCATGCCACGGGCATAAAAATAGCCAAGATTGTGACGAATTGCAGAGCTCAGAGTTGTAGGGCCGCTGGTTGGAACGAACACAAAGAATAAGACACATACGAGAAATATAGTGAGCAATAATTGCTTATATTAGAACGAAGGCCAGGCTTCTAATCATGCCACGGGCATAAAAATAGCCAAGATTGTGACGAATTGCAGAGCTCAGAGTTGTAGGGCCGCTGGTTGGAACGAACACAAAGAATAAGACACATACGAGAAATATAGTGAGCAATAATTGCTTATATTAGAACGAAGGCCAGGCTTCTAATCATGCCACGGGCATAAAAATAGAGGAAATAACCATTGACCCATTTAGCCTATTGCGAGGGCCCTGCATTGCGAGATCTATGAGGCCCTTCGCTCAGGGCTGCCATCAAATTCCGAGAAATATTCTCGCAGCTTAAATATGACAGGCGGATAGCGCTGCTATATTATAACCTTCAAGAAACCTCTTACACATTATGTTCTATTTTTAGTGCTTTTATTATCCTTTTTGGGATCCTCTGCCTGTACCTTAACTCTATAAGAAATAGTTAAAAACATATATGTAAAAACGTATATGTATATAAACATATATGTATATATATATATATATATATATATATATATATATATATATATATATATATATATATATGTAAATATATATATATATATATATATATATATATATATATATATATATATATATATATATATATATATACATATATACACACATATATATATATATATATATATATATATATATATATATATATACATATATACACATATATATATATATATATATATATATATATATATATATATATATATAAATATATATATATATATATATATATATATATATATATATATATATATATACATATATAAACATTCAGTACTCTTTTTTCCTTTTTTCCATGTTCGCTCTCTAGGTGGAGCATATGGTACATGTGGCTCACTCCTTACAAGAGTGTCAAAAATAAAAATCGTCAATTTTCAGTTTTTCATGTATTTGTAAGTTAATATTTACCCGCTACAGGGCAAAAAGTGTTGTTTTAGCATTTTTAAGAAAGGGTATTATTTAATTATTTTTTGAAATATACTAAACATTTTTCAAATGGAGAAAAAACCTTCAGGTCTTGCCTAAAAAGATCTGTCGCACAGTAAAAAGTTCAATAAGTGGCTTGATATTTATTTTTAATACATTGTATTATATTTTTAAACTTTAAAAACGTTCTCCTGAAAAATCAAGTTTTTTGATTTATGACGTTCTTGAAAGGAGTGAGCGATATGGTATGTAACATTTGCCATTCTACCCATTATTGTCAACCACACTACTCAAATTTCGGGTATTGTATAGATCCTTCAATTGACACATTCTTTCACATAGATATATAAATATAAATAACTCCTAAGTGGGCAAACCCAGATTTGTGAATAAGGATTTGGACACGCTTTTGATTTTTTTATTATTTCTTATTATACAAACACAATCTGGCCACTACTATTAAACAGCTATAAACCAATCTCACATTTCTGCTTTAGACTGGTTGAAAGATATTGATTCATAGCAATAAGCCATCAAACGTACACATTTATACTATTAAAAAAAATAAAAAATAAAAATTAAGCGTTCCTTCGATTAAAAGTCATAAAAACCTTTCAGCTGTTTTTAGCGTAAAACTTTAATAAAACGTTGGTAAAATCGGTAACCCTTGGTTTGCTTATTGCCATGAACACATATGTTGTAATTGTATATGTAATATGTTTGTTTTTATATGTACAGAACCTGTTTTTCACACATGCATACAAATATCTAGGTATATAGAGACTCTATTTTACATACACATAAGTATATGCATATAAACTTTTTAAAAAAATACGTATTACAAAACTGTAAGATAAATACGTGTTTATTTGAAGTTCAAAGTTACCAATTACACCAGGAAAACAAAAACCATTGCCAGCAAAAGCAAAGATCATTTAATTAAGAAAAATAATACTTCTATTTCAATCATATTTTGTTTGTTGAATATTACAAAATAATCAGGAGTAGGCAGAGAGAGAAAGCCACATCAATATGTCTTTGTAAATAATTTTCGTTTCCTCCACATTCATGTAACTCCTCATACATACCATTTGATTATTTCTACTAATGACGTGACCACTCTCAAGATCAAACAAACCTGATCGTGCCAAGTTTTCTTCGGTATTCCTCTGCTATTTCTTCTAAGTACATTCAACTCATGAATTTGTTTTACCGATCTTTCCTCACTCATTCATTCCACATGCCCAAACCATCTCAACACACCTTTATTAATTTTATCCATAATGCTTATTTCAGCTTTGCATTATTTCCTTATAGAACCATTCAAACATCATATTTATCTGCATTTAGTCATTTATACATATAAACACACACATAAACGACATTTACGACGACAAAATATTAAAAAAAAGGTTTATATTCTATTGGCCTCCGTAGTGTAATGGTCAGCAATTTCGGCTACCGTTCTGGAGGTCCCGGGTTCGATTCCCAGGGGGGTCAAATAAATATATGTGATTTTTTCACTGTAATATTTATTCAATATTATTCTGGACTGGTACCTGAAGCAAAAGTCTGATCACCTTTTCTTCATGTGTAAACGATCAAGATAACACTGCGTTTATATGACGCAGTGCCCTATGCACCATTGGAGTGCGGATAAGGTTTATATATCTAAGTTTGGTTTTTATTTTTGACTAGGACGTCTGGCAACCCTGCCCTGATGATTGGTATGAAAGCGGATGAGGACGGTGGTCAAATTTTTCATATATAGCATTGGTTATGAATTATTAATAATCATAAATCCAGTAATTTCAATAATTGGTAAAACTTGAATAAACATAAAATTAAAAAGCAGAAAAAAACGAATAACGTAATAAGGATAATGTTATAATAACGAATAACGTAATAATAACATTATCCTTATCATCCATCGTTCACTTTGTGTAAAACCACTTAAAATTACACAAAGCGAACGATGAATGATAAGAAGAGTGCTTTGTTGCCATACCATAAAATTGACATTTGCTTTTAACGTACAAAATAGAATAACAATGATTTCTTTCAAAGAAGTCGTTACTTAATTTAGTTTTTGGATTCGATCATTTGAATCTCATCACGATGATCAGTGCAGAAATTTGCGTATGTCTAGCTCTTAATATATCGCTCACTCCTTTCAAGAACGTCATAAATCAAAGAACTTGATTTTTCAGGAGAACCTTTTTAAAGTTTAAAAATATAATACAATGTGTTAAAAATAAATATGAAGCCACTTACTGAACTTTTTACTGTGCAACAGATCATATAGGTAAAACCTGAAGGTTTTTTCTCCATTTAAAAAATATTTAGTATTTTTAAAAAAATAATCAAACAATACTTTCCTTCAAAATGCAAAAACAATACTTTCTGCCCTATAGCAGGTAAATATAACGTCAAAAATATGACTCTTTTACTGGGATATAGTACATTTTCTGGGCATTCCGAAAAGATGCACAACTGAAAATTGAAGATTTTTGATTTATGACGTTCTTGAAAGGAGTGAGCGATATATGGCAGTTTGAAATCAAAAACTGAAGCTGGAAAAAAACATAAGCTGAGAAAAGTCAGCAAATACCATATTATTCGGGTAATCGAAAAAACAACAGTTTCCCATTAATTATTCACACATCTAAATGAAACGTTATAACGTCATATTATAGTAGTAATGCGCAGTGGCGTGCACAGAGTTTTTAATCAGGGCAGGCAGGAGGGTTGGGTAAGGATAAGGCATAGTAGTAGGCACTGGTCGTATTTCTATATGGAACGCAAGTAATCCAGGGTAAGCACTGCTTTTCTGCCTGTATATAATGCACGCCTCTGGTTATACATATAATATTTTATTAATTGATTCAGGGACTTTGTGGTTTATATTTCCATTTGAATTAAAATATTACTTGGTTGACTTATTTGTCATCTCAACCGAGATGAAGAGGAATTTAGAATACTGGGTATTTACAGGGCTTACGACCTGTCATAGGCCGGTAAATGATCTCTTTACACACGTACAACATTCACCATTCTACCCATGATTGATAACCAGACTACTAAATTTTTTAGAACTCCTTTACAACATACAATACGTATATTGCTCAATCTCATGACACAGAACTTATGGGTTCACAAAAGCCTTCTATGTTGGATTAAGGAAGCTTTTATTTAGCAGAGACTCTTTTATTTTTATGCAAGTTAAGAGCTCCGGATTATTGTCACAAATTGGAAAACGCCTGAAAACATGAGTAAATCCCGATGATTTGTGAACAAATATTTGGACACACTCAAAATGATGGATTTAAATATAATAAAAAAAATAAGTCGTATTACTAATGAGTCATTGAAATCTTTGCTTTGTATTTGCAAGTTCTGATCCTAGTACAATAGTTTGTTGTAATCTATTGGCAATTAGTTTAGAGCATCTTTAACCCTTTCCACTCTGACCATTTTTTCTCATAACTGATCAGCTACTCTGATAAAAAAAAATGCGACGTTTTTCTACCATTAAAATAAATATTTTCGTTCCCTAATTTTGGGACACTCTGTCTGGCAATTCGTATGACCGTGATAATTATGATTAACTGTATTTATCTGAAATATTTTTTGGTAAAATATACTTGGGTGATAAAGAAATCAATGATTAAAGTTATACCTGCGCCGGGCCAGACATTGTGGCCCACGGGCCAGAATGTCTGGCCTACAGAGTGCTAGGAGTTAAACCAATATGGATAGCTAACGTAACCGAAGATGTGCTGAATCTGGCATTGAGCTTTATCCTAAGTAAATCGGTACGCGGCACACTCTAAGGTTAAATTTCCACCGTTGGGTTGATCTTCAACGATAGAACTATGTTTTATTTTTATAACAACGATTTTAAACACATCTCTCATGTGAGTAGTTGGCCTTGCAGTCGTAGACACCTGTGATACGAGTGACGTCACGTTCTCACCGATTTTCTATTGCTGCCAATTGCTAATTATGATAGTTTTCTCTGCATGCCCGTTAAATCCTTTACCATATTAATTCTTTGACATCTCATCAAAGATGAAGAAGAAGATGGAAGTCTGGGCATTAACGGGGGTGACGACCGTCATAGGCTGGTTTAAGTGTTCACTTTACACACGTGTAACATTCACCAATTCTACCCATTATTTACAACCACACTACTCAATATTTATTTTTGAATTACCTAACGTCCAAGTGACTCTGAAATCTAGCCACGGCTTATGTAACACCGCTTATCATGACCCTACTCAGGCTTCAATTTTTTAAGTTTCATTGCCTTTGCCTACTCGTGAATGGATAAACTCTTTTTATTTAAAGTTACTATAATTTCATGTAATTCATGAGAGAAAATTCTAGGCAAAAACAGTCTTCTTGGAAGTTCTAAATACATGAACCAATTTCGAAACATTGTTCTTGAATTACTAGAACTTCACTAGAGATATCTATTGATGAGATAAAAAGAAGCATTTTATTGAAACTGTTTTATTAGTATGTGAGGTCTGAATCCTGGATTATAATCACATACATGAGAAACGCCAGAAAATATCACTATCATTTTGATTATTTCAGCTTATAATTTTCATATTCTTCTTCATCTTTGATGAGATGTAAAAAATTATATGAAAAACTCCTATAATTGGACATAATTCAGATTTGTGAACAAGTATTCGGATACACTCAAAATGTTATAAATCCTTTATCCGTTGATGCTATTTTTGATTTTTAATTTAAGTTTTGCTTAGTAAATACCACAATGTCTTAAAATCTATTGTGACACGTGTTCGATGTATTCCGCATCATTTTCAAACATCGTATGTGTAGCTAATTCTTTGATGGTTGAAAAGAGGGTAGGAGCTGTTTTTCATTTTCATTTTTTTTTATTCTTATCAGTAGGAACATAGACAATAGAGCTAGCGGTTTATACTAAGTAAAACTTAAATTAAAAATAGATACGTTTTACCACAAAGCGAATCAATTAATGAAATGCTTTATTTGAATTTATTTGTGAGTTTTACACAATTGTTACATTTATCATGTTTACACAAATGAGTTAACACAAGATGAGCACTTAATTTATTCCAGTTACAAAATTCCACATTTGTGAATTAGTGAAAATACCTGGAAGAGGCGCGGGAGGTAGAAAAAGGGGAAAAGGGAAAGATCAAAGCTCAAGTCAAATTGTATGAAACTAGGAACACATCACGATATAAATGTATTATTATATTGACTTGTATACATAGTGTGGTTACGTTATTTACAAATTTGGTAATTCATTTCACATCTGAAGCGCAAGTCAAACCTTATAATGAGAATATACGTTTCTTTGACAAAATTATCACGTATGATACTCTTAATAATAATACTGCATATGATGCACCACTTGCAAACCACGTTATGTTTAAAAAAATAGGTTTTTTATCCAATGGCGCCACCGGTAGAAAATTAAAAATCTTAACGTCCGCGTTTAACATAATCTGCCAAAACTCGTTAAATTATAAATAAAATGGAATAGATAATCAATACTCGTGCAAAACTCGCTGTGCCGATCGACAGTTCACTTTCAAACATCTCACAAAAAAGCTCAAATCGGTAGAAGATTTAATCTTTTACCGATTGCCGCCATTGGCTAAAAAGCTTAATTTTTAACTTAACGTAGATTGCAAGTGATATAATATTATTTTTACTACTCAATCATTATATAATATTATTTTTCTACATCCGGAACAGCGTGACCTATTATTAGAAAATCCTACCAAAGAAAGCGTAAATATAATGTTTACAAGATACAATCTTTTAATTGTATTTACATCACAGACCTTTTCAAGTACATCAAACAGATTAGAGATCAAAGGTTCTTTGAATTTTCGGTTTAGGAGTTGACAAAGAGAAGGAAATAAAATATAATTCTATCGTTAAATAAAATTACACTGAAATTTATTCTTTAATGTTATAAATGTGTTTAATGTATTTTATTTGAAAGGGTTATTTATATCTGTTAAGAACGATTTTTAACATTTTCGTGAACTCCGACTCTTGCTCTTTTACTGCTAAATTTATGAGTTATTTTTAGCGGCTTTAAAGGAAAATTCTAGCATTGCAAAGTTTTATTACGTTTTTATTTCTGGTGACTGACATTTCTTCAATATTTTTAGTATAAACTATCAATTCTCTGAAAATATTTTTTAAAACACGTAATCAAACGCAATTTTATATTATTGGGAAAATTGTTAAGCGACGCTGCTTGATTTCTGAAGTACTAAGATAAGCAGGCATTAAAAATACTTTTTAAAAATCTCGGTTTCAAAATATAGATATCAATTTTGTACGAACAATACGCGTAATATAGAAAAAGTAATCAGAAGCGTACCCTTTTGAGCGTTACTTCAAAATAGAGTCAATATTAAAAATAAAAAATAATAACGAGAACAGTTTATAAAAATAGACTTTAAATTTTAAAAAAAATATTACAAAAACCGTGTATTAAAAATTAGTTAAAATTAAAATTATATAATAATAATAGTATCTTTGTTAAAATAAAGCGGTTAATTTTTTAAAACAATTCGATATATATAAATATAAATATATATATTTTTAATGATTAATATTTAATATTTTTTTAAATGCCTTTTAAAAAAGTAACCATTAAGCGAAGTATGATGAAAATATTTTTTAATGTAATTTAGGTGGAAATTATTTGTTTTGGTATTATATCATATTATATCATATATATCGTATTATATCATATATAAAAAAAAATATCATCTCTGATAATAACATATATGTGTACTAAAAATAATATACTTATATTTTGATGTAAAAATACAAAATAATTATTTTTCTTGTACATATTTTTCAATAATCGAGACGTGTATTTTATTTTTATTGTTAACATTTTATTGAAAGGAAGTAAAAAAATATTGTGGTATTTAAAAAAAAAAATCGTACGGGTTTTGTTTGAGTCTTCTTTGTGTGTTTTTTTTACTGTTTCAAGCCGAAATTAGGTAAGGAGGGCACATTGTATGTACTAAAGAAGGGGCCTATTCCCATGTTGGATCGATGTTAGTCACGCTTGCGCAATGAACTATAGCAATTTCCGCAAAGCAGAGACGGCTCTAGGATAAAAAAAACAGTAAACAGTCACTTTGTGGTAAAATATATCCATTTTTAATTTACATAATATTTGGCACTTTTTCTTAAAATTTCATTCCGCATCATTTTGTAAACACACATAATGTTGTTTGAAAATGATGCTGAACGCATAGAAGTTCATGTCACAATGTATTTTAAGGAAAAGTGGTATTTACTTTTATCAATAAATTTCCTTTTTTTTTTTTTAAGATAAATATAATAATATATATAATAATTAAATTATAAATAAATAAATATTTTTAAAATTTAATTTTTAATTTAATTTTTACAAAAATATAAAAAATATTCTCTAATAGAAATCAGGAAAGGGGGGTTAATTAATTTATAATTTAATTAACCCTCCATTCCTGATTACAATGATTTTTTTTCATGTTTAAAAAAATAGGTAGGTAAAACAAAATGTACATATATAAAGGCGTCAGGTACATTACTTTTCAAGAATTTCAACAAAAACTATGAACCTATGGAACATAATCGATATCGATAGATCGATTTCGATTATGATCGATAGATTCAGTTGGCTTGGCCATGTACTCCGCATGCCTCCCGAGAGCCGCCATCAAATTTGCCTCTTTTACAAGGCATCAGGTTCGCACCGCCCAGGACGACCACTACTGACAATTCGTCGGCAGTTCTCGTCAGAACTTCGAGACGCGTTCCTGACTTGGGAAAATGCAAGGGCGCTGGCAGCCAACAGAAAAGCTTGGAGACAGATTGTGGATTCCATATGCTCCACATAGCTAGCGGATATAGGTTTGAAAATAATAAATATAAATAAAATATCTGTGATGGAAAGTAAAATACAATTACAAATTTCATGGATAAATAGAGCTGAAAAGGCTGAAAAGTCTTTCACAAAATATTTACCCAAATTGGCCGTGTAAGCAACAAAGATCTAGTGCTAAGTTTGGTAAAGTCTTTGATATTGCCAAACAACCCAACAATATCATTTTGAAGGGAAAAATACACCGTTGAAAGATAAATATTTTCCAACAAAAGTTAAGCATTACTTACGGTCAATTATATAATACTGAAACTTTTTATTTAATTTTTATTTATTTTTTGCATTCAGTAGTACGTAGGGCACCGTATCAAATGATACAGTGTTTGGTATGTTGATATAAAATATTTAAATTAAAATTAAAGCGAAGTGATCTATCCCAGGGTTGAGATGAAAATCGCAGACTCTCAACTGGCGTTACTGGCTCGATTTCCGCTAAAATGAGTTCAATAAATATTTACTTTCAGTTGTTCTATACGTAGATGTTTGTAATGTATTTTTTACATGTACCTTCCCTTTCCTAACTCTCCTACCTGCAGATAAACTTCTAAAATAGAAGCTTTGCTAGAATAATAAATTGTCTTTAAAAAAAGGTTAAATTCCCTTTATAATAAAAAAAGGGTTTTACTCCAAGGTAAGGTAACAATTTAAGGAGGTACTGTAATATAATAATTACATTTACACTTACACTGTCTATTTCTTTCAGTTCATATATCATATTAATAATAAGTTTCTATATCCGAGTCTTTCTATGTCCGCCTCCGTAGTGCAATGGTCAGTAAGCTCGGCTACCGTTCTGGAGGTCCCGGGTTCGATTCCCAAGGGGAGTATAATAAATATAAGTGATTTTTTCACTGTAATATTTATTTAATATTACCATGGACTGGTACCTGAAGCGGAGGGCTGATCACCTTTCCTTCATGTGTAAACGATCAAGATAACACTGCGTTAATATGACACCATTGGGGTGCGCACCTATGCACCATTTGGTGCGGATAAGGGTTTTATTATTATTATATCCGAGTAGATAAAAATGGTATATTATAAAACTATTATTACATAACGATATTTACTTTAAAATATTCATAAAAAACTCCTAGGTTTCTTCCTATTTTTAAATTATCTTTTATATGTAACTATTTACTTTTTAACCATAAAGCACTGTTAGTTATTCTAAAAAAATCTAGAAGTACTAACTTTGTGATTATACTAAATATATAACTTAACAATATAATATCTCTGTTTTAAAATTAATTTATCAATATTACAAACACATAAGTCGGGTTATGGTCCCGTGGTTAATGTCGCGGACTCTTAAGTCAAAGTTTCTCGGTTCGAACCCTCTCTACCACAATTTGATACCTTTGGCTCACAGAAATAGTATGAAATTTAAATATTTGTGTCAATAATAAAAACACAAATATTTCTTATTTATATTTGTGGTCAAACATTTTAATTGATATTAGTAATGTTAGTAAATAACCCTTCTCTTTGAATCCTAATATAGTTTCCAACCTGCGTATATTTATATTACATTTTTTACTTTATTATTTAGTTTCCCAAAAGCATGGTGGGACTAACAACTCGCTCTGCATGTTTTGCATGTGTAGTGATAGTGTATGTGAATAGTACTAAGTGGGTGTGGTGTAGTGTTGTTCGCATGATTGTTAAATTGTAGTGTATGTCCTGACGAAGAGACGGGTACGTCTCGAAACCGGTAGACAGAAGTAGTCGGTGACTGGTTATTTACTAACATTACTAATATCAACAAATATTTCTCTTTAAATAAAAAAATATATATATATTTATTGTCAACCGGCATTGAAACAAAAAAATAAGTTTACAACATTTTGAGAGGGTCCAAATCATCATTCTTCCATATTCTTCTTCATCTTTGATGAGATGTCAAAAAATAATATGAAAATTAAGTAGTTGATTTAAAAATAATTAATTTTTCGAGACACCAATGGTTATGTCGCATATATGAAAAAAGAAAAAGATCAAGGCAATATAAGAACTCTTTCTGTTTCTTTGTACGGAGTATACATATTATAATATGCATCAAGGAGTACATGGGATAATTTTTCTTGGATTTTCATGGCCGTTTACATTGTATTGTTTCCAGGATATTAAGTCGTTGAGCGTCGAGGGTTTCTCTGTAATAGCCGACGTCGTTCAATCACCATAGCAAGGGATATTAAAAGTGTCGCCACAAACGACGTATTATCAAAATCACAGGTTTCAAGTTAAGACATATTAAATACCTAAATATGTTTTTTTTGTATTGAAAATAATTCTCCTTTAAAATATTGTAAATATTTTTTCAATGGGTTGTTATCACATAAGAAAATCAAATATTACGTTTTATTTGTCATCTGTAACGATTTCTGCCATATAATTCCCCACAACTCCTTACCTGATCCTTCTACCTTTCTTAATCTTGTTTTCATAAATTTACAGTTATGTTAACATATAATTTTGTTCATTCATACTACGATTATTAATGAATTATAAATTTTTTCGTTTAAACTTATGTACAAGCACTATCTGCCCTCTAATTTCAATTCGCCCATATAAGGTTTAAACTTTAACTTGTATCATTTGTCTATTTTTGGTTGGTTAGAAGATGTTGCTTCCTAGTTATAAGCCCGCCAATGTACATATCGTAGGTCATTGGCAAAAAACATTAACTCTAAAATTCTTTGTTTCAATAATCCCTATTATTTAAAGTTTTTAGCCTGAATAAAATTCCCGCTATTAAACTTTAAGTTGAACTTACTTTAAAAACCACATAACGCTCACTGTTTTCAAGAACGTCATAAATCAAAAATCGTCAATTTTCAGTTGTGCATGTTTTCGAAATGCCCAGAAAACGTTCCATATCCCAGCAAAAGGGGCATATTTTAAACTTAATATTTACCCGCTACAGGGCAGAAAGTGTTATTTTGCATTTTAAAGAAAAGGTATGGCTTGATTATTTTTTTAAATATACTTAATATTTTTCAAATGGATAAAAAACCTTCAGCTTTTACCTAAAAAGATCTGTTGCACAATAAAAAGTTTAATAAGTGGCTTGATATTAATTTTGAATACATTGTATTATATTTTTAAACTGTAAAAACTTTCTCCTGAAAAATCAAGTTTTTTTATTTATGACGTTCTTGAAAGGAGTGAGCGATGTATGTATGACATTTCAAACTACTTAGTGTATATTGTCTGATAATATGCATCATTAAGACAAATTTGCGTATGTCAAGTTAACGTTTTTACCAGTATATCCAAGATAATTTCTTATAGATAAATAATTAAATAAAATATAACGTATTTTTTAAAGAAATATATGCATACATACATATTCATATATCAAAAAAACAAAACAAAACAGTATATGATAAATACAAACGAAATGCATTGAAAATAATAGAAAATATATCAAATAAGGTAAAAACAAAAATAATGATGCGAATCTTATTAGGTACATGTTTCATTGAAATAATAAGCTAAGCTAAGACAATTGGATTTTTGAAATTGTAAATAGGATTTGAGGTTAAATTGAGTCAACAGAGAATGCGCTGATGCTGATAACATTAATTGTCTGCGCATGATAAGAAGTGCAAAGATTATGTTACACGCGGAAGCCGCAAAAGGTTAAATTAATCCTTTGTATCGTTAATATTAAGATAATATGCTATGAGGAATTCATTTTAATATTTATTCTTGCGTGCACGTATACCAGTCGCGTTGATCGTCGATATATTTGATATAATTCAGGGAGTTATAATTTTGGTTTCCACCTCTATTGTTTATTTAACAAGTTTCGTTATAGACATACAAGGTCTTGAATAAATAATAATAAAAACATATGAATAATATAGTCACAAGCGTGTTTGAGCATAAGAAAACCCAGCATAAATTTAAACTGCTTCTTTTACTATCCAGCTATTAGCTGTCTTTAATTTCGATTTAGCTTCACAAACGGTTTTTGAAAATGACTGTTTAAAATAAATCGAAATACGTATCTCAATAGATTTTAAGAAACAGGTATTTTGTAAGTAATATTTAATTAAAAATGGAGAAGTTATAATGCCAAACCAATTAATTAAATTACACTTACTGATTTTATCGAATATTTTACAATTATTATAAACAAGAGATTGGAATTGTCAGACTCGGACTCTTTTATGGCTCCGAATGCTGGATGATGTATAACAGTTACTCTAGGCAACTAGAAACAGCTGAAATGCTTAAATGGTCAGCTGGAGTGTCTCTTAGAGACAAAATAAAGAGTTCACGCTTTCGTGAATGTCTGGGTGCAACTGACAACAGTAAGATTGAGGAAAGGCAATTGATATGGTATGGGCACATAGGACGTAGAGAACCTGAAAATATTGTAAACCAGGCAATCGTTGGACATCTAGAGGAAGACAATAAATTAATGGATACCACAGAATAATAATAATAAAACCCTTATCCGCACCCCAATGGTGCATAGGGTACTGTGTCATCGTTTACACATGAAGGAAAGATGCTCAGCCCTCCGCTTCAGATACCAGTCCATGGTAATATTGAATAAATATTACAGCGAAAAAATCACTTATATTTATTTTACCCCCCTTGGGAATCGAACCCGAGACCTCCAGAACGGTAGCCGACCGTGCTGACCATTACACTACGGAGGCGGACAAATACCTACCACAGAAAGACAACATAATTCGAAGGCTTAGGTGGCGAAGTATATATTATAATAGAAGGACCTACATCCTGAGGACGAGGAGAGCTGACCCTAGAATTCTATCTAAGAACGATAAGTTGGGATGGAGCCAGGATGAAGAGGAAGATAAACAAGAGATTAGAAAAAAAATACAGCAATTTAGAGTGGCGCAAAATTAATTATCCAATTTAGTTTTTGAACAACTTTTTTACCAAATAAATTAAAATATATTTTGAGCGATGAAAATCTTTATTTGAACCTTTACAATGTTTTGTTTAGTGGAAAAGATATCAGTCAAGTAGCTGCCGCCAGTGTTGACACATATTTAAGCCCGTTTTATTAATTCGTTTGTATACTGCAGCTGTCTAGTTTACAAATATCAAGTATGATTAACTTACGACAATAATTACGATAATTATTGTATAACATCTTCCGATAGGGTGATTTTGTGCCACCCTGCAGAAGTAGATAAATGCCAAAATTGCGTGTATCCGATAATTCTAAAAGCTTTGATAATTCTTAAAAAAATATTATAACGTAGTAAAATAAATAAATCGTTGTAATAATCTGTTTTTACTACTACTTCTACTACTACTACCATCACGCCGTTTCGTAGGCAGAGAGGATGGAAAGCCACACTCTTCTGTCCTGACATACACTCCTCGCCTCCTTCACATCCATACATCTAGTCATACATGCCCTCCGATTACGCAGACTTTTGACATCGCCAGATTTTAGGTTCTGATTGATCTGATCGTGCCAAGTCTTTTTCGGTCGTCTACGTTCTGTTTTCCTCTCACATTCGCCACATATATTTTCTTAGTCATTTTCTCACATGTCCATACCACCGCAAAGAACTCTTCCTAATCTTTTCAATTATTCCTCGTTCAACCTTACATTCCTTTCTTATATCGTCGTTTTTAATCTGTTTATATACTTAAACAAATTGTGAAGCCTAGCCTCGGAACTTTTTCTTCCAGCAGGTAGGCATAATAACAAACTTGAAGTTGTCGTTTTTCCGTTTCGTTTACTTCGGTTAAGAAAGGTTGAAAAGTTTTCAAGCAAAATTAACACAAAACAAATAAGAGGAAATTGAATTTTAGGGTCGTAGACGACGGAATGGGAACATTTTTCCGAATGACGCTATTTTTTTACCCGTTTCCTGGGTAATTGGATTATTTTGAATTTTAATCAGTTATTAAACCTCTCCTCATAACGCCAGCTAAGTAACGGTAATGAAAGCTTATTATGTCAACTCAAAAGCGAGGGGTTATATTTACAAATTTACAAAAACAAATCAACGTGAAAAGATTACACCGCAACAATAATATAAATATAATTTATATACAACTTTTTGAGCGTGTCCTAATACTTCGCTCACTCCTTTCAAGAACGTCATAAATCAAAAATCGACAATTTTCAGTTGTGCATGTTTTCGGAATGCCTAGAAAATGTACTATATTCCAGCAAAAGAGGCATATTTTTAACTTAATATTTACCCGCTACAGGGTAGAAAGTGTTCAGCCCCGTAAATGCCCATACTTCCAAATTCTTCTTCATGTTTGATGAGATGTCAAAAAATAATATGAAAAATAACTCCTATAATTGGAGATAATATAATTTATATTTGTCATTTTCCATTGTATAATTTAAATGTAACTCTGTTTTAAAATCACTATAGGTAAATATTTTATTATAACTTAATTATAATGTCTACCGGTTTCGAAGCTAAACGCTTGATGAAGAAGCGGTTAGCTTCGAAACCGATAGACATCATAATTAAGTTATAGTTAAATATTTATAGTGATTTTAAAACAAAGTTATATTTTGATTAAAATAATATAAATTTTTGAGTGAGTCTTTATACTTGTTCACAAATCCGAATTATCTCCAAGTTGAAGTTATTTTTTTAACATATTAAAAAAAAAAAAAAAATCCAGTTATGTGAACAAGCATTTAGGCACACTCAAAATGTTGTAAATAAATTAACTGGTCAAATTATAAGCTTAAATAAAAAATTAAAAGGATGTTTCTCAAGTATCTATGTGAATAAAATCTAGGATTTGGACCTCGCAAACAAATGAAAGAGTTTCTGCTTAATAAAAGCTTTTCTCATCCCACCATAGATGAATCTAGTGGGTCTCGCATACTTTGTTTCAAGTTTGATCGATATATCTAGAAAATTTCAAGAATTTTAGTAGTGTGGTTGTCAATCATAGGTAGAGTTGGTTCAAGTGATCACTTTACACGTGTGTAAAGTGATCACTTGAACCAACCAATAAATATCGTAAGCCCTGAAAAATACCCAGACTTCCATATTCTTCTACACCTTTGTTGAGATGCCAACAATATTAGTTTATTTTAATGTTTACGTTACATAAAGCATCCATACACTGCGATATTTCTAGTTTTATGTCTACCATTTCGAATGCTTAAAATGAAAATCTTTGTACGAGAGATGCCAAGTTAGCAACAGATAACCGTCTATAATTATGCAAAAGAAAATTGTAAATACGTCAATGAATCGATAATTTTCTGCTCAAGTCATTACTGTCTTCCGCACATAACATAATATGAAGATATCTTTATGTTCTCGATTTATATATATTGTCTTTCTTGGAAACCTTTCATGATTCGGTTCATTTCTTTTTACGAAGATATTACTAAGGAATATACAGCCTAACTTATTAATAAAGATAAAGGATAATTAGAAACATTAAAAAGTTAATAAAGATTATTGAAAGAAGAGTGAATGCATAGAATATAGAATAAATGGTGCGCGCACAGTGATTGCAAATAAAAATATGTCCATGGAAGCCAAACTGGTGGTTCTGGAAGTATGGAAGCGAAACATGGAACAAAGGATGGATGAAAGCTGAGTGAACGCTGTTGAAATGCGCTACATCAGACGAATGTGTGGAAAATCATTCTTTGACAAAATTTAAAAACCAAATTATAAGAAAATAATGAAAGGCTGAACTAGAGATAATTGAACATATTAAGTAAAGTTGTTTAAAATGGTATGAACATGTGGAGAAAATGGATAACTAGAAAATAAATAAGAAAGTATATCTGGCAAATGTGAACGGAAGAACAGAACGAGGAAGGCCAAAGAGACTTAAAATCTTGTGGTGTCAAAAGTCTGCGTAATGTCTAGATATATGGATGTGAAGGAAACGAGGAGTGCATGTCAGGACAGAAGAGTGTGGCGTTCCATCTTCTCTGCCTACCCCTGCTGGACAACAGCGTGATGGTAGTAGTAGTAGTGGAAGTAGTTCTTTTAATATTCGAATTTTCACTGACACTACAAAATAAATCATCCAAATATTCGATTAGAATAGTCGTAAAAACTCTATATGCACTTTTTTATATATTTTTTTTTATTATTTAATGTTTTTACCTTTATTTTTTATTATTTCAATTTATTTTCTAGACATTTCTTCTTTTACTATCTTAAAATTAATAACGCAGTTCTCTCCAATAAAGGGACTAAACTCTTGCGCTTGGAAAGAGACTTACATTTATACATTTATTAATTACATTATTACATTTATTAATTATTGGTATAATAATTTCTATTTTTTTATAATTATATTTTTAAATATTTTATCTTTCTTTCTTAGATTAATATGTATTTAATTAATTTAATTATTTTTTTGATCTTTATAAAGGTTATTGAAACAACATTTTGAGTGTGTCCAAATAGTTGTTCACTAAATCTGGATTATCTCCAATTACAGGAGTTATTTTAATATAAGAGTTTCAGCTTAATAAAAAGCTTCTTTACATCTCACCAATAGATGTCTCTAGTGAAGTTCTAGTAATTCAAGAACAAGGTTTCTTAATTTGTTCATATATATAGAACTTCCAAGAATTTGAGTAGTGTGGTTGTCAATAATGGGTAGAATTGGTGAATGTTACACGTGTGTAAAGTGTTCACTTAAACCAGCCTATGACGGTTGTCACCCCCGTAAATGCCCAGACATCCATATTCTTCTTCATCTTTGATGAGATGTCAAAAAATAATAAGGTTATTGAAGTTCCTAAATATTTAAAGTTCTGTTGGAATTGTTTGGTATTGCATTTTAGTATTGTAAAGTCATGTTAGTATCTCGAAGATGAACTTTTCTTTAGATTTAAGTATTTTTTACCCTTAAAGTTGGAGAATCGCTGTTTTTTGAAAATGGTTTCTACTTTTGAGACTGGGAATTATGAAAATGATAAATTTGTTGGATAGGTTTTATTTATTTTTAAAATGACTCTATTGTTGTTCTCTGAACTGTTTCAATAGGGTTTGATATACAGTATATGACTTTATGTCTCTTTATGGATACTTTTTATGTAATGAATCTCAAAAGTTACTTTTAAATAGTCAAATCGGCTGTGTAATACAGGAAATGGAAATGGTATAAACTATTGAAAGTATAACAATGTATACCATAACTCAGGTGAAGTCATTATTTTTAGACCTTTGGCACAAACATCATGTATATTACGCAGGGTAAGTACATCATAGTGTAAGCAACTAGAGTTAACTCCTGCGTGCAAACGGGTTTAAATCTACATATCGCTCCCTCCTTTCGACAACGTTAAATATAAAATAAAAACTAGATTTTTCAGGAGATTGTTTTAAAAGTTTAAAAATATAATACAATGTATTAAAAATAAATATCAAGCCACTTATTTAATTTTTTACGGTGCAATATATCTTTTTAGGTAAAACCTAAGGGTTTTTTCTCCATTTGAAAAATATTTAGTACTTAAAAAAAAATTAAACAATACTTTTTCTTCAAAATGCTGAAAACACTTTCTGCCCTGTAGCGGGTTAATATTAAGTAGAAAATATGTCGCTTTTGCTAGGATATAGTACATTTTCTGGGCATTCCGAAAACACGGACAACTGAAAATTGACGATTTTTGATATATGACGTTGTTAAAAGGAGTGAGCGATATGTCTCTGTGGGATGGCATGTAAAATGAGTGTAGATAAAGTTCACTTTTGAAGTGATGAATTGCTCGGAAACGAGATCTTTAGTACATATTTTTCTACGTTTGGCATCATTAATAATATTCGCCACTCGTTAAAAACACATAATAAATCCTCAAAAATACATGGTTTAATTCAATATCGACCACCCTAGAGGTCACATGTCTGTTTACGCTCGATTTTTTTTAAAGAATGTATATCGGAAATTTCGTTTGTTTTTTAGAATATATATATATATATGTATGGAAAAAATATTTTAAGATATTTTTTTAACACAAATATCCTTGAAATAAACTATGTACGTTCTTACTGTTTGTTGTGTATTAACATTAAAAATAAGTATTTTTTAAAAACATTTACATAAAATTCAACGTATCCAAAAAGCTTACTTACCATAATGTCGTGTAAGTGCCCTAGAGGTAGTATTTTACGTAAATAACGCTTTATAAATTATCCAAATTATATATTATTTTTATTAATGTCGCTTTTATAGATAGCCAAACTACTTCGTTTTTTCGCATATTCCACGTCCACTCATCCCCTCATCCAAACACGTCGATCGATCCAACTATCAAGTTTCAAGGATTTGGTGAACTTGATCGCGTCTTCTGCCTTCCTCGGCTTCTAGTTTCAGTCCCATTTGTATCGTAAATCTGAATCAAAGTCCGTTCATTCGAATGCCAATAAAAAACGGATTTTATTTCTGATTTAAAGTCTGCTTGATCCAACTTTGTAGTCGTACATATGTTTTTATTATTAAAATTGACATAGAACAAGTATTTCAAGAAAAAAATATTATTAGACTCCGATAGGGAAAAACGCAAGAATAAGTTGATCATACATTTAGATTAATAAATTAAATTGATAAACTGGACGTAGACCCCCTGGCAGACCTCCAAAAAGGTGGAGAGATAGCTGGCAGTCAACATCCCAAGAGCGACAAGCTGAGGCACAGACAGATCGTGAGGATCTATAAAAAGAAGAAGAAGGAGAAGAAGAAGAAGAAGATTGATAAAGTATGCCCTCAATGTGTATTGGTAGAATTATAGGTTATTTACACATGATTAAAAAATATTTATGTTGTATAATGGATCATTCCTTTTTCTTGTTCATAAGTAAAACGCGAAATTTTTCTTCACACACACCATATACAAAACTGTATTAATTTTTATAAATAATGTCAATTGAATTATGCATTGACCCAATTTTTTACGGATCATGGAGCATTTCGAGAACCTCTTCCGTTTTAAGATTAGATAAAACTCGAATGTGATGACACATCATAACAAGATGTCCCTCATTTAGTGTGGGCATGTCCAATTATTGAAAAATAATTTTTAATTGGAAACAGAATGTGCGAAAGGAGTATGCAGTTGAAAATAAATCTTAACGTCATGAAGATCTACCAGGTTTAGTTGTCTTATTTAGAAAATATGACAAGGAGAGTAAGACAAATAAGTGAGCTTTGCGACTAATCTTGATTGATACAAGATATGGAATCCATTGTATCTATTGTATCGTATCTAATGTATTGTTTCTAGGAATCAACCCCATTAATTTATTATTCGCCATAATTTTTAAGATATGTAAACTGAATTGATATAAATCTATGTACATAACAGGCGAGTAGAATTTCCTAAGACAAATTATAAGATTTTTTTTAAAAAACGTTACGACGAATGAATTTTTTGTTGTTGATACAAGTAAACCAGATGAATCCAAATATTTTAATGATAGAATATTATCCTTAACTTGTTAAATTCTTTATTCTACACCTGAAAACTGAGAAATGAACATTTTATTATTTCATAAAAAATAGTTTAGTGGACATCAGTTTATAATTATAACTATCATGACAAATAAATAGTTTTATTTTAATAAATAAAATACGAAAGGTTATCGAAATTTCTATAATTTACTATTTTATCTTTATGCAAAGACGTCTGGGATGATAAGAGTTCATTATGTTCACTGGAAAATTATTCCACTTTAATATGTGTTTATTGGAATCAAAGATTTTATTTATAACAATATTATATTTTAACAAGCTTTTCTTGGAATAATATAGAATCATCTTTGTTTATTATTTGACATTTGAACGTTGGAACATGTCAATAAATATAGCATAATATTTGCGATTATTTTACTGCTTACTGAAGCTACTTGATTTTCTCCGTCATCCTTTAATAATTAAATATTCTGATAAATACGTCTGCCATTTATTTATTTAATTTCTGATAAACTTAATAATTATTTGAGACTTAGAATATTGTTTATTATTATCGGAAAACGATATATGATATATGGCTGATATATGATATATTTTTACATTTTAAAGAAAAGGTATTCTTATTTTTTTTTAAATGTAATAAATATTTTTCAAATGGAGAAAAAACCTTCAGGTTTTACTCAATAAGATCTGTTGGATACTAAAAAGATCAATAAATTTCTTGATATTTATTATTAAAATATTGTATTATATTTTTAAACTTTAAAAACGTTCTCCTGATCGTCAAAAATCAAGTTTTTTTTATTTTTGCCGTTCTTGAAAGGAGTGCGCGATATGTTGAGATGTCAAAAAGATATACAACGGATTTCATTTCAAGAGTACATACAAGAATCGCCGGCTACGCAGTTGAGACGCTTTAAGAGTAAAAGACCTACTTCTCACTGGTACTTATCCCAAGCACCCTCGATTATACAAAATCCGTCATCTTTCTTTCTAAGAGGCGTGTCTCAATTTGGCGGAAGTGGACTAATGAATTATCTCATCCTCTCAACTCCGGAAAAATTTGCTGTTTTTGAGAAACCTCGTTTTCAATATTTCCTCGGATAAATCGCTCACTCCTTTCAAGAACGACATAAAAAAAGATTTTTCAGGAGTACGTTTTTAAAGTTTAAAAATATAATACAATGTATTAAAAGTAAATATCAAACCACTTATTGAACTTTTTACTGTGCTACAGATCTTTTTATTTAAAACCTGATGATTCTTTCTCCATTTAAAAAATATTTAGTGTATTTCAAAAAATAATTATACACTCCTTTGAAGAACGTCATAAATCAAAAAACTTGTTTTTTCAGGAGAACGTTTTTTAAGTTTAAAAATATAATACAATGTATTACAAATAAATATCAAGCCATTTATAGAACTTTTTACTGTGCAACAGATCTTTTTAGGTAAACCTGAAGGTTTTTTCTTCATTTGAAAAATACTTAGTATATTTTTAAAAAAATTCATGAATACCTTTTCTTTAAAATGTAAAAACAACACTTTCTGTAGCGGGTAAATATTAAGTTAAAAATATGCCTCTTTTGCTGGGATATAGTACATTTTCTAGGCATTTCGAAAACAAGCACAACTGAGAATTGACGATTTTTGATTTATGACGTTCTTGAAAGGAGTGAGCGAAATGGGCGAAATTGTATACTTGAGAGGCATTGTCTTATTTAGACTGTAGTTTATTGTTTGTTTTGTAACATAAATTCCATAAATTGAATAAACGTTTCGACTGACATTGACGACTAAGTACCGAAGGCTTTGGAAATTGCGTTTCTTTGTTTTCACAACAATATCGATTCAACAAGCGAAGGTGAGTACTAGGAAAGTTGTACCTAGAATCCTGAAAATTTCATTAGTGAACAAGACAAAGAAAAATGTTTATTTCATTTCCGAGGCGGTGTATGATTTGTGTAACTCCATATTAATTTCGGAAATTCATATACGAAATCTAGTAAAAGATTTTTCAAATTGCGGTAAATTATTCACATACCTCAAGAACGTGCGGTTGTTGAGAAAATTAATATCCATCAAAAATTGTTTATTTACTAAGGCCTCGCAAATTCTGGAGAAAGTAATTTCACATACCAGCAATCAACCTTCTACAGTAGCTTTAGCTTTTCTGGTTATTTCTTGAAAGAAACAAACAAAAAAGAGAAACAATGAAATTTCGGATGATTAAATCAGAGTGTTCAAAACACTAAACTTCCCACAGCAAATTTTCTTTGTTCTCTCATATGCTAGCTACTATATTGCATCTTTTTTATGTTTTTGTTTTTACACTTCATTATACGATTCTGTATACTCTTGCAAGAGGTAGGTACAGTTTCATGGAATTCCTGTTTTTTTCATTGAGTTTGGTGAGAATCGAAAATAAATAAAAAATTAGTTATAGAACGTTGGTTATAGTCTGAAATTCTTTAAGAATCGTCATGTCCCACAGAAAAAAATAATATGACTAGTGAAGTAGCAGTTCACCTCCATAGTGTAATTAATGGTTAGCGCCTTTAGCTATCATGCTGGAGGCCTCTGGTTTAATTTCCAGGTCAAAATAAATATAAATGAACCCTACAATATTTGTTTTCATATTATCCGAAGCGCAGGGTTAAACACCTTGCATTTATGTACAATATTTAGCGATCAAGACAACACTGCGTCAATATGATGCAGTGCTCTATGTACAATTGGGTGGATAAGAAAGTAAGGACACAAATAAAACGGTAATCTTTGATACCGAAAAAAACAGTACAAAAATGTTCAATGAGTATAGTATTGTATTATAAATATTGTATGCGCTGTTAGTCGGCGATATGCTACATTACGATATCAAACGAAATATCGACAAGTAGTTCAAATGTGGGTCAGAGCATAATACGATTTGCCCCCTTCTTAGGTCAAAGGGCAGAACCGTATTGGGCAAGACACGCACACGCATATATATATATATATATATATATATATATATATATATATATATATATATATATATATATATATATATATATATATATATATATATATATATATATATATATATATATATATAAATATTTAAACGCTTTAATGGACCATTGATTTTTCTGGAATAAAAGGAAAGTTAAAGTTATTTTGGCAACTAAGATAAAAAAATTAATAATATTTTTTCTAACTAACGATATCCTTTTGTGACTCAGTCAATTAGGCCATATTGTGGACGAATTCACCGAAGAATTCCAAAATTACATCTCGGCCGGACAAAAATTCATTATAGGGTTTCTAAATTTGCCAATCTTTTTTTAACGACTGCAGGCGTCGGAGGGTAGTGGGAGAGACTTTAGGAGCAATAAAGTTCTGAAACGCACGAACTGAGTTTCTGCAAAATGAGTGTGCGAATTTGACCGTTGTAAACTGTGCTTCCCGAGAGAATGAACTCCAGAATTACACCAGGTAGATGAATCAAGCTTTACTCCGACCTGTCTAACGCCTGGCCGCTACACAGTTATAAAGTATTAAAGAAAATATCTTCTTCTTCTTCCTCTGCATGTTTTAAGAGGGATTTGTTTCCTGCGATGTTGATTCTCAGAGTTTAATCTCTTTGGTGGTCTATCCGGGAGTTGTCGACATTTGGTTGGTCGTGCAGTGCAATGTGGGGGAGTCTGGATGAACCATTCTCATCAGATGCACATGTCTTCTTCACACTGCACATTTCTCTTATCCCGGTGATCCTTATTCTATACATCGTAGACTCTTGCAAGATATGCTTCTTAAAGTCTTCATTTCTGATACTTTTAGCGCGTTACCGTGACCGATTTGTGCAACAATGGCGTAATTACACTTTTAGAAATATTACAGGAGATGCCATTCAGAAATAGCAACAGAAATGGCGCCATTTTACTCAATTCTACAGTGACACTTGCACCATCTCGCAGCATTTCACCAAAATCAATACTGTTGATACGAATACAATACGATGTTTCTCCCCATGTAAATAGTCTTTTCGCACATTTTGACATATTGAATTTGTTTAAAAATAGCGTCATTACGTCATTGTTGCACCAAATGAGCGATATGTCATGATGGGTGGCACACAAGTTTTATATACAAAGAAAATATATGTTTTTTCTTGAATTTTTTCGCAGATACTTTGTGGCACATTTTATAGACTTTATAAAATTAAACAACTTTGTTTTAACCACTTTTTTATTCTTAGTACACTTTAACCAACCGGTTTCGACAAGAACCTTGTCATCATCAGGGTTTATTAAATTCTAAAACATAAAAATCCTCATTATTAATTACATTCCCTTACCAAAAACTTTTACACACTTCAATAATAAAAAAAGTGGTTAAAACAAAGTTGTTGAATTTTATAAAGAAAATATACCCACTAAAATCTTGAAAGACATATAATTGAAGGATTAGACACTAGAAATTACTCGTCGGGAAACCTAGCTATAGATACGATGAGCTGGCAAAGTGGGCACAATGAGTCAGCGCATATAAGAGTCAGCTCAGTTTGGGATATAATTTTAGGGAGCGCATAAATTAAATTTTCCCTCTTTCCACAGTTCTTTGAAAAAGAAAACTTGCCATAGACAGCAACTAAACTAGGGCTGTTACATGTGTGGGATGCGTGCAGAATTTGTTCATCAGCTTATTACGATCTTTTTAATTTTAATTTTAACTTAGTGAATATCACTTTTTCTTAAAATACTTTCTTAAATTTCTAACAATGACGTGTTTCGATGCATTCCGTATTATTTGTAAACACCGTATAAAGATAAGAAGATAAATCTTAATTTCAGAGTTGTGTCCTTGAGACGTTGAATGATGAAGGGGGGAGTAGGATCTGTTTATTTTTTTATTATTTTATTATTATTTTTTATCAGAGGGGACATAGACAATAGAGGACGGCTTTAAGCATTATTTTTATGCTCATAATGCTGCAGTTTATGACCTTTCGTATGGATATTTTTTAATGATTTCTACGTTATTGTTGTTATATTTATAATTTGTTATCTATTGAATGGTCAGTCAGTGTATTGAACTCGATAGTATATTACCACGAAGTGATTGCCGAATCTTTTCTACTAAGGTAACAACCTGTTTTGATACTTAAAAACTTCCTAAATAGTGTGGAAAAATTACCTTTATGGATGAAGAAGTGCAATTGTATATTTTTATGTACTCATCTTCAGTAACTTTGTGTTGATACTCGTATATATGTATATTTTTTTACTAATTTTAATTTAATAACAAAAAAACACGTGTACGTATACATTATTAATAGCGTATACGGTCTCTGATGACGACATGTAGAAAAACACGTGTTGAAATATAAAATAATAATTAGTAGTATTTATAAAGTTAACGTTAAATTGTATAATTATATTTTTTAAACGTATAAATCTAAATCATCATGCAAAAAATATTTCATATATTTCTATCACGCCAGGCACGTCTCGTGTCACATCGTTATTATAGCCTTAGCGTTGCTTATTGCATTCAAAGGTCATCCATATCCATGCTACCGATTCGAAATACATCGCTGTATGATTTGAATTGGTTGAAGCCAACAGAGTGCTAAGTCTTTTTTTAAAATCTTCAACTTCACTTTAATTCGTTAAAAATAAAACAAATAAAAATATATCGGCAACATTATCCTCCTTTGCATTATTAATTTGGTCACGTTCAAAGAGCACTCGGCCATTGACATTAGGGACGTGTAGTGAATGGATAATGAATTGGGGTATTTTGGCAGTAGTGAATTAAAGACGACAGTAAAAATTAGAATGTCTTCTTTATTTTGGTAGCATGCCATCTCAAATCAAAACAAAGCTTCGAAACAAAGATTTTTGCTCTTTACATAGATTTTAAGGTTCAGTTAGGAGTTCCACATTCTTCCGAGCCGTAGGTCAAATATCGTAAGGTGTCCAGCACAAATATAAGTTTCTGAACTCTACGTATTCATGAAAACAATCTTTTTGAAGTATGAACCATATAAAAAGCAAAGCAAACCGAGGAATCGTCTTATTGATGAGAACCTCGAAACAACTAAAAATAACGATTTGTAAACCCGACTTGATCAAACTTTCAAAGGAGATGCATGTAGTGCAATAAGTGGAGTTTTTATGGATGGATACTTTACATACTTTCAAAAGAATTTTTATCAATCAATAAAAACCAAGTTTTATTAAGTGTATTCGTAATTTAATAACGTTGTGAAATTATAATAAAGGTGTACTAAAATTGGAAATAGATTTGACTCACAAGAATTTTTTTTAATCTTTGTAATGTGCATATATGGCATTTTGGCTAATAAGTTTAGCGACCACTGTTCTGTACTAATAAATAAAATATCTGGATTAAATTATACAATAGAATAGCTGAACAAAAGCTAGGACGGTGTGTCTTCCAATCTCTCACCCTTTCCCGTGTGGAATAGTCGTCTGAATAATTGTCGATCGCATATTGTATTCATCATACAATTTTAATAACAAACGACTTTTATTTTGTTTCAGACATTGCAACCTTTGCGTGTGACTTTCCTGATGCAATATCCAATTTGACAGACATAAGGTCATCGAGTACATGCAATGGATGTACGGATAATAGAAAACTAGTTATATTCAATTTTTATATTATCGATTTAGTGGGCTTTGCTTTTCAAACCGCACACTTTCGATGATGTTTTTAAGGTTTTACTTTGATAAAGGCTTTGATTTATTTGATTCGAATGCCATTTTATGCCACAAGTTCTCGACAGGGTTCAGGTCAGCACTATTTCTAGGGTAATCCAGTGTTGGAATTCCATGAATTTTCATATATTCTTTGAGCGAAAAAATTTTTCAATGGCGTTATATTTTTTAAACATTATAAATAACAGTGTCAGAAAAATATTAAAATCACTACAGTTTTCGCTCGGCGACAAGGTGCAGTCATCTTGGAAAATGCACTCAGAAATATAGGAATAGTGCATTTCCACTGACGGGAGTATTTAACTCTCTCAATTTTTTTGTAAACTTCTGCATTCACAGTTACTTTTAATAAGCATTTATAAAAGCAACTGTGGATGCAAAAGTTTACAAAAAAATAGAGAAATTTCCACCACTCATTTTTAGACATGGGATTAAGCTCAACAAGACAAATAAGAAAACCCAGGTCAAAATGTAAAATATAACGCAATAAAAAGTACAGTAAATAGGCATATAATAAAACAAAAGGTAAGAAGCAAGTTTCGTGGAAAAAATATAACTAATAGCTAACACAAATATCTTTCCATAAAATATTTCGCAGGTTCATTCATGTTGCAATTCCAATTTTTTTGTAAACTTCTGCATTCGCAGTTACTTTTAATAAGCATTTATAAAATAATATATCGCATAATCAGTCGAAATTCTGATTTATATTGACAATATTAGTGTTACGCTAACCATCCAAAGACGATTGAGGCTTGAAATACGAAATCGATGTTGCCATTCATGGGATTGAAGCCCGAAAAATCGAAAATGTACTGAGAAAATGGGTTGTACGAATAGGATACTGGCCAGCCGTGGCAGACATTTGATAATCGTGTTTCATTATTAAAAGGAATAGTTCAACATTTCTAATAAAACTGAACTTTAGAAAAAAAATCAAAAGTTTTATTTTATTTTTATAAAGATAATTCAAATTCCAAATGTAGATGGAATGTAGATGGATTACACTTGTCAATAATAAAATGCCAACTATATTTTTCTAGTCGATTGTAGTTTTAGTAAAATAATGCTGTAAAAAAACTAGATATTACCAGAGAAATAAGGGTATCAAATGAAATTGGATTTTCACGGAACTTATATATTATATTTATATATCCATCCATACAAAGTTATTATTAGTATATTATTTGTCAGCGCCGGATCAATGGGATCAGGGTCATGCAACTTACTAAAAAGGGACGGGACGGGATACACGTTTGAAAATTAACGATCATACTATTCTCTCCCCCTTCTTAACAAGTGCCGGTCATTCGTGTCAAGTGAACCTGTGCTAATTCTGGCTCTGTACATTATGAAGTATATCACTCATATTGGAGTTAATTACATGTTTCTGTAATCCAGTCTAGGGGGTTTTCACAATGAAATCTTCAATTATTATTTATACGGCTTTTGATGTTATGGCTTATAGTAACAGGTACAATACAACCGTTACATTTCCCACGCGAGGCATAGAGAAGTGAGGTCAATGGAACACTTTTTATCAATACTAATGTTCAACAATTTTTACACACAAACACACACACACACACCTTTCGGTCTTTCTCTCTCTCACTCTCTTTCGCACACGCACACTTTTACACTGTAATTGTAGGCAATTTGTCAAGAAAATGGCATTTTTTAAAATGAACATTTTCGTTTTATGTTACAATTATTTGTCGTCAAAAAACAATAATTAATTTCAATCATGATGAAATTATTAAAGAAGACACTTGTTTTTTATCACTTTATTCAAGTGGTAAAAAACAAGTGTTTTATTCAAAAATTTCATCATGTCTTAAAACAAAGTAAATGACGAAACAATGAATAATAAAATTTAAATCATATCAAGGATTTTTTAATAGATTTATATTATCCACTGACACTTCGTGATGGAATTGCATTTTTAATTTATTATTAGATTAAAACCAATATTTTTAGCTTTTCCACTTTTTTATTTGACCAGCGACCGGGTTTCGTCGTTACCGACATCATCATGATGTCGGTAACGACGAAACCCGGTCGCTGGTCAAATAAAAAAGTGGAAAAGCTAAAAATATTGGTTTTAATCTAATAATAAATTAATATCAAGGATTTCAATTGATTTAGGATACGAATTCCGTTTTTGGAAGTCTTATTCATAGATAGTGGCGTCTGCAAGTGATCTTACAACTGTGTGCATGGGCGAGCTGTTGGGTAATCTTCGAAGTCTTTTTTAATTATTTAATTTTTTTATTTATAAAGAATTCGAATATATTACGATAACCTGATGTGGAATTATTTTTCATAATTTTTCACCCATCAACAAAAAAAATTACCGATCACAAAACCTTTATCGCGACCTTTTTTATATTTTTTAGACCTTATCTTCAATTTTCTAGATAAATCAATAAAACATGTGTATAAATTTTATCTTTATTATTATTATTTTAACATTTTTTGTAAAAATAAACATGGCGATATCATTACGTTCTCGTTACACAGCTTCAAAATGTCCTTATAACGCTTTACGATTTGTAACTTTTGCACTATGGAAAGAAATCACACATCTTTCTCGATTTGTATTAACATAAGAATGATCGAACAGATAATTTTTAGTACAGGTTTATACACTTTTGGCCTTGCTTAATTTTTTTATTACATCTGCCAAGAAAAAGAAAAGCTTCTCTTTGTCTATAATATCAATCGTTTTTATTCTTCAAGTTTCTTTCTCCATATTTAATTAATATTCTTCATAACCCAACATATATTTTTCATTTAATTTGTAACTGATTTTAAGGAGTTACAATTTAAACAAATTTATATTTATGACATTCATGATACGGTACCTGTTTGAAAAGGATGAAGTTTTAATGCGACACTCTATATTCGATGCTTGCAATATCATCCGAATTGCGTTTTTCTGTAGACTGCCAGGAAAACTAATTAGTGTTGGAAATCAAATTAAACTTTTTTATTGATATATGGTATTGTAAAAGTTACATGATTCAGTTTAAAATGTATACAAAATCCCAACCTAACTCCATGAGGGTTAAAAACTTTTTCACCTTACTTTGTACTACTACTACTACTACTACCATCACGCCGTTTCCCCGCAAGGGTAGGCAGAGAGGATGGAACGCCACACTCTTCTGTCCTGGCATACACTCCTCGCCTCCTTCACATCCATACATCTAGTCATACATGCCCTCCGATTAAGCAGACTTTTCACACCGCCAGATTTTAGGTTCTGATTGATCTGATCGTGCCAAGTCTTTTTCGGTCGTCCACGTTCTGTTTTTCCTCTCACATTCGCCACATATATTTTCTTAGTCATTCTCTCGCTATCCATTCGCTCCACATGTCCATACCACCGCAAAGAACTCTTCCTAATCTTTTCAATTATTCTTCGTTCAGCCATACATTCCTTTCTTATTTCGTCGTTTTTAATTCTGTCATACAATGATTTTCCACACACTCGTCTGAGTTATATATACTCAATATACTTTGTATATATACTCAATGTAATAAAGTATCATTTGCATGCGTGTTTGAAACGCCATCTCTTCTTTTTTTGTTTACAAAATGGTAAGTGAATATTTTACACTGTCTAAGTGAATATTCTACCATATTTGTTAAAATCTATTTTGTGATTGTGAAGAAAAATGTGTAATTAATGACTTGTGTTTTTAATACAAGTCATAAAAGAAGTCATAAGCCATAAAAAAAATTTAGATATAATTTTGTGGCTTGTTCTATTTAAAGGTATCGTCAATGAATATTCATAATTAAAAGTATCGAAAATAATATACGCAAAATAAATTAAGTCATTTAAAAAATGGCACAACATTATGTACTACTCTCACAATGGGTCAAAAATTAATTAATGAAGGTGGAAAATTAATTTTATTAATTGATTCGGCACTTTGTGGTAATATCAACACCGTCGGTGTTTGAAAATAATGCGGAACGCGTCGAAACACGTGTAACAGTGGTACAGTAAAACCTCCTTATAACGAACATCAGATATAACTGAGAAAAAATCAAATAAGATGAAGAAGACTGAGTGAAATACCATGACTGGAAGTAAAATAGCAGATGAATATAAACTTAAAAAATGAGGATGAAAGTGATGATAGCGAAGAAAAAGAAACAACACTTCCAAAAATTAAGTTCAAATCAGCGGTAAGATCACAATTCATTGAATATTTGTAAGATAACGAAGTTAAACTATAGTATACGCATTTTCGTAATTAAAGGCAATTTTAACCAATTATTTTAGCAAAAAAGGTAATTTCAAATAATCATTTTCGTAATTTAAAGAGGTCGCTATAAAACAACAGCAAACTTCAAAAGTGCAAACAAAATTTAATTAATATAATTTATATTTGAAGCACTAACTTAGTGAATTTTCCATTTTATTATTAAAATGTAACTTTACATGTAAAGTTACATTTTAATATAAAAATTAATTAATTTAAAGCAGGATTACTGAAAGCAAGCGCCACTTCACGACGAGGATCCAAAGACAATAGAATCTTTGTGTTTTGAATTGTTTATTTAAACGTATGTCTATAACGAAGTTCAATTTTTTTTATTAAACTTGTTTTTATGTAACGGACTTTCGACTTTAACGGACACCTCCTCCCCCCAATTAGTCTGTTATATCGAGGATTTACTGTATTTACCATGTTAAACTTAAATTAAACCAAAGTTACATAAATTTGCCTACATTTCAATTGGCGTGAATGCGAATAAATCATAGCATCAGTGACGTCTTATTTTCTGAAAACAATATTTTTCCTACATCCTTGTGGGAAAATTCCGATCTGTATAATGACAACATAAATAATTGGATGCGCGAGGTGGGGTAACAATGTCAGGCCTTCACAGCTTTGTACTTCCTGTTTTTAATTTAATAATCCTGTAACTAATTTAGCAAACACTTGCATTCTGTCACCGCGATATATCAACATGTAGCAAGAGGCATGATGCATTATGTCACCAATTTAGTAAAATGTGATTCGATTACCAACCATGAAATAGATAATTGGTTATACATAGATGAAATGATCAATTTAGGTTTTTACTTTGTAAATGTGAACTATTATTTCTTAATATCTAAAGTGTTTCGATGCATTCCGCATCAATTTCAAATACTTGAAAACGTAAACACCTAAAAAAGGAATGCATCGAAACACGGGTCACAATAGATGGTAATAAATAGTGGTATTTTCCAAGTAAAAAATTAAATTAACCGGGATATATCCGTAGTCACGAATAAATTAATTAAAAAAAAAAAGTACTTGTGCGTTTTAAAATGGCGGGCTGTTTTTCCGTAAATGAAGAGTATTTTATTAACTGACAGAAGTTTATACGACTACGACTATGCAACCCCGAGTGTCCTAGCCATCTCCTATTCCCAAGAGAAGTAATGTATTTCACTCTGACACACTCCTCTCCTTATCATTCTTCGCTCTTTTTGTGTTCTACTCATAAACTCTACTTCATGACTACCTGTTTCGGAATAACCATTCCATCAGGTCAAAGTCATCAAATTTCCATCATTGAACATTTTATGACGTCATATGGTTTATTGTCTGTGGTTTATAGAGCTGTAATATTAATTATAGAGCTTTGGTTTATAGAGTAGCTGTAGTAGTGTGGATTGTTTGTTTACCAACACACTACCATTTGCGTTATACAAATAAGGGGGGGGGGATGGGAGGGTGGACCATAGACATTAACAAATAGAGTCACCAATAATTTAGCAATGTTTCCAATATTAAAATAAGTCCATCGTTTCTGTGACATCATTCATTACCAACTTACGAAAACAACGTATTTACGAAAGCGAAATTTCCACAAGAAAATTTAAGTAAAAATATTGATTATATTTGCTGTTATAAACAAAATACGATTCTAACACAATCCTTTATAGGTTGAGTATGTTAAATTAGATATTCCTCCCGTCTGATTATGATCCACTCGATACCTATTTCTAATGATGAGCCGCTTAGGCTCACAGAAAAAGTATGAAATTGAAATATTTGTGTGAATAATAAAAACACAAATATTTCTTTTAAAAAAAACTAACGAACAACTTATACGGCAACCATCTCATGGGGTGCCCTATACAAATCCGATAGTCCCACCAAATACATACTTCACTTGGTTCATAGAAAAGATAGTTATATTTTCTCGCGGTTCAGTTTTTCATGGTGTTGTGATTCGGCATGATTTCGACTTTCGACACATTACGGCCGGCGGGTCAACGACCCGCTCTTTGAATAGGAATTTGTGGCCCAACATAAAAGTAACGAAACTCTCCACCGTGCCATTCCCAAACTAGTTGCCAGTAACGAATAATGTACATAGTACCTACGCTATGCGGCAACTTATAAAAAAAAAACTTCTCTCTGTTATGACCGAGACGAAATTATTTTACTATCTGCAACACAAAGGTGTCTTGAGTTACGGTACGGTGAGAAATTGTTTCATCACAATACTAATCTTCTTGTGCACTTGAAGTCGATAATTCGTAAATAAAAAATCCTTTTTAAATGTAAATTTTGGTATCATCTTCTTCTCCAAACCCTTATCCGCACCCGATAGTTCATAGGGCACTGTCAGGCGCGTGCATTCCACGTAGGCAGAAAAGCAGCGCCTATCCCAACTCACCTGTGTGACATATAAAATCGCAATTAGTACCTACCCTACCTTACTAAGTATTACTTAGATAACTTTTCTACCTACCCTTCTGCCTATCCTAGTAAGTAGTACCAGCTTACCTTACTACACCTACCTCCACTATCTACTTTTACTGCCTATTCTAGTAAGTAGTACCAGCTTACCTTACTACCTACCTCCACTACCTACTTCTACTGCCTATTCTAGTAAGTAGTACCAGCTTACCTTGCTACCTTCCTCCACTACCTACTTCTACTGCCTATTCTAGCAAGTAGTACCAGCTTACATTACTACCTACCTCCACTACCTACTTCTACTGCCTATCCTAGTAAGTAGTACCAGCTTACCTTACTACTTACCTCCACTACCTACTTCTACTGCCTATTCTAGTAAGTAGTACCAGCTTACCTTACTACTTACCTCCACTACCTACTTCTACTGCCTATTCTAGAAGGTAGTACCAGCTTACCTTACTACCTGCCTCTACTGCTTATCCTAATTAATTATATAATCAATTTCAAGTCATTATTTCAATTCAATTCAGTAATTAATTTCATACCTTATTAATTTCAAGTACGCCACTGGGTACTGCATCATATAAACGCAGTGTTATCTTGATCGTTAACACGTGAAGGAAAGATGATCAACGCTTAGCTTCAGGTCAGGGTAATATTGAATAAATATTAGAGTGAGAAATCACTTTTATTTATTTGACCCCCTCCAGAGAATCGAACCCTGAACCTCCAGTACGGTAGCCGAGCGTGTTGACCAACAACGGCTAATTTTCCAAAAGAAAATGATGAATGAAAATATTGCTTACATCGGCTGTTATAAACACAAAACGAGTCTAATAAAATCCTTTATAGGTGGATTATGTTAAATTAGACATTCCTCCCGTCTGACAATGATCCATTCCGATGCTAAAAAATCGCGATGTTCTAAAATCTATGTAGGTTTGAAGGCTCACTACGTACGTACCGTAATTCTAGTATTATTTTAATAATTATGGTTTGTAACTTATGGTAGTTGATGAAAAGCAATTGCTTTTTACATAAAGACAACATAATTGGTCTTAAGCTATTGCTAACCTACTTAAAAACACTTAACCAGTCGTTCTAATGGTGAAACCAAGAGGAAGTGACCGGGTCTAGCAAATGAAGGCAATTATAGTTAAGAGGTTACTTATAAAATATCAATCTTGGATTAGTAGATATTTATTTTTATCTCAAACATAGATACATAAGAATTTGTAATGTCTGGTCATTTTTTGTCCGCCTCCGTAGTGTAATGGTTAGCACGCTCGCTTACCGTTCTGGAGGTCCCGGGTTCGATTCCCAGGGGGGGTCAAATAAATAAAAGTGATTTTTTCACTGCAATATTTATTCAATATTACCCTGGACTGGTACCTGAAGCTGAGGGCTGATCACCTTTCCTTCATGTGTAAACGATCAAGATAACACTGCGTTTATATGAAGCAGTGCCCTATGCACCATTGGGTGCGGATAAGGGTTTTATTATTATTATTTTAAAGTCTGGGCATTAAAAGGACTTACGTCCCGTCGTCGGCTGGCTTAATTGACCACCCTTTACACTGTTTAACATTCACCATACTACTGAAAGTAATACTGATACTTCGATTAAAAAGATCTTTTGTATGAATTTCATATGTGTCTACAGGGTGGTGCAAAATTAATTACTCTATTGGAAGAAGTATAATTTATTGCAAATGGCGTCGTACGTCATATATTTGACATTTCGCTCACTCCTTTCATATTAAAAATAAAATACAATGTATTAAAAATAAAGATCAAGCCACTTATTGAACTTTTTACTGTGCAACAGATCTTTTTATGTAAAATCTGAAGGTTTTTTTCTGCATTTGAAAAATATTTATTGTATTTAAAAAAAAAAAATAAAAGTCATTATTATTATTTATTATCAACATTATAAATCTACACCTGAAGCAATTATATTGCATATTAATTACGATTCCAATGTAAAAGAACAAAAAGGTAGATAGTAGATAGATTGGCCAATGCAGTAATCTCTTAAGTAGGTACCACATAAATGACATAGATGAGATTTACAGAACCATCTGTTTAAATATGACTGGTATCAAGTAATTAATTCAGCATAAATTAACAAGAACGGTATTTAAAATTTTGACAAACAAAAATGATAAAAATGCCAATTTGTCAAATTTTCACAGGAGTCGATTCTGGAGGGGTCAATTATTGAATATCTAATGTTTAATTACCTTCCCTCTAAAATTTCCTTTTATGCAGTTAGGATAGTTCTGCATTCAGCTGACGATATATAACGTCGTGATCTAACCCACATACGTTTCAGTAAATACTTTTTAGTATACATACATCTCTATTACCGGTGTCCCAAGTCCTAATCGGTAAGACGTCACGACAGAAGAAGACTTTATTATTTATGTCCTTAATTGTATTTTTATATATACTTTCTATTTAAGTATGTATATGTTCGATGAACTCATACATACTTAAATAATGACATAGGACTATTAAAAGATTTAACGTTTTTTGTACACAAGCAACAATATATATATATATATATATATATATATATATATATATATATATATATATATATATATATATATATATATATATATATATATATATATATATATATATATATATATATATATATATATATATATATATATATATATATATATATATATATATGTGTATATATATATATATATATATATATGGTATGGTAATAAAGTAAAAAAAGATTAAAAAAAAAATTAACCAAAACTGACAAAGGGCAAAAAGTAAAATAATAAACGGATCTAGTAAAGAGGCAAATAAAAACATAATTTAAAAAACCATGTTTAAAATAAACAAGTACTAATGTATTTTTTCAGTTAATTTATTTTGGATCCCTGACTGTGTTCTATTTTATATATGGGGTTCTATTTTATGTCAGGCAGCTGGTTAGTTATTAATTAATTCATAATTTAATAACGATAAGTCCCCATCGCAATAAAATTTACGTAGCTTTTAAAAGTAACAAAAAAGTTTCATTAAGGATTCGAGAGAATCGCTCTCTGGGCCTTCAGTTTGAAGAATTTAGTTCCGCCAGAAAACAAGTTGTGACCTTGAGATGCATAATAGTGTATAGTCACACTTTGAAAGGGGCTTCCCAACATTACTATACATATTATACAATTGATATTTGTCGAAAAGGCAACATTGCATTGCGTCCTATATTTTAAACACTCTAAAAAATGGAACTTCAATATGTAACAGAAACTTTATTTTATACTTAATTTTTAATTTTATTTATTGTTTCGGCATTAACTTTGTGGTAAGACATGTTACAATGATTAAAGAAAACACTTGTTTTTTACCACTTGAGTTTTATTATTGACTAAATGAGTGATTAGTATCTATAAGTATCTATTAGTATATTAGTATCATTTCACTATCATAAATTAAAATTATTACACCTTGTTCCATATAAAGGCCAAATTATGAATTATCTTGAAAATTTAGAAATCCAAAAAAACCTAAATTCTAATAATAATTTATTAAATAATATATTGTTTCAAAATTCTTCACCTTTGCTTTCCATTTTTCCTTTGTTTTGTTTTGTAATTCGCATAATCTAAAACTTGTTGAAAGTTATATAGTACAGTGAAACTTTGATATCACGGATCTCTATTGAACGAACTTCGGGTATAACGGAGAAAAATATTTTTCTTCTTCTTCTTCTTTGTAGATCCTAAGGATCTGTTTGTACTTCCGCTTGTCGCTCTTGGGATTTAGACTACCAGCTGTCTTTCCACCTTTTTGGAGGTCTGCCTGGGGATCTGCGTCCTTCAGGGTTTCCTTGAAGGGCGATACGTGGAAGTCTGTCTTCTGACATTCGGTTTACATGCTCATTCCAGCATCGCCTACGTTGTCGTCCGCAAAAATCCTGTCAGTAAATATACGCATTTTCGTAATTTTGAGTTGCGTTATTAATGCTAGAGTTGATTAATGTGACGTGTTGTAGTCCCGTGGTTAGTGTCGCAGACTCTTGAGTCAGAGTTTCTGGGTTCGAACTTACTCTACCACAATATGAAACCTATTTCTAATAATGAGCCGCTTAGGTTGACAAAAATGTGTAGTATGAAATTGAAGTATTGTAGTTAATAATAAAAACACAAATATCTCTCAATTTTTGAAATAAAAAATTATATATATATATATATATATATATATATATATATATATATATATATATATATATATATGTATATATATATATAAATGTGTGTATTTATATAGAAATATAGTGTTCATATTTTTTAAAAAAAGCTGCTTGATTTATTTTAAACCTATATTTATTTATATCTTAATAAAATGTTGATATTGAAAAAAACACTTTATTTTTTATTTTCAACGGACTTTAAGCTTTATCGGACACCTCCTTCCCCCAAATATTCCGTTATATCGAGGTTTTGCTGTATCTTAATTACATGTATACTTATTTTTAGAGTATATTTTTAAAGAGGAGATTTATTTTTGATATTCTCAAGAAAATTACCGCCGTTCAATACCCACGATCTTGAAAACCCAAAGAGAACGCCGTCTTATTAATTTTAACGATAAAATAAACAATTCGGAGTATCTCTGGAGTTTTGTTTATGGTCTGTTTACTCACTTGTCACGAACTTGTCATAAAGTATAGTTATGACGTATAACATCGTAGAAAATAGTTTTTACTCTATTATTTTGATAATATTATCATCTTGTTTTTTTTTACCTACATTTCTTCGATTCTTGATCAAAAGGTATTCGATTTGAAAAGATGCGACACAAAAAGTGGCATATCGACTCTTGACGTTTAGAGAATATCTTTGTTGGAGCCATTAATTGAAATAATCGTTTTACATTAAAATTAACACTTTTTTTTATTCTACAGATATTATTATAAATTTTACATGACATGTCAGATATTATTATAAATTTTACATGACATAAATTTTACATCCAAAACATTTTGACATGTCAACATTCATGTAGAGAATATGGAAGTCTGGTCACACATGTAACATTCACCATTCTACCCATGAATCTCTCTCCTTATCTGTACGTTATATCTTTCTTCTCTCTCTGAGCTTATGACCTGTCATAAGCTCTGTAAATACCCACACATGTAACATTCACCATTCTACCCATGATTCTTTCTCCTTATCTTTACGTTATATCTTTCTTCTCTCTCATGTAACGATATGTGGCTAATAAACGTGACGCGTCCTGGAAATTTCACTCACGTCCAACTATCGATTATCAATTAACCGCCGAAGAAGTTTCTCTTCAAAAACATCAATTTAAATACCTAGAACATATATACACTGCCACATATATCGTAGTCATACAGGGGAAAGTGACCAAGTGCATTGTTTTACAAAAACGTGATCATTGACTATTTGATATCTTACTAGCTTAATATTGCCCTGAAAAAATCCCAAATGATTTTAAACTTGGAAGTATAATATATTGACTTGGTAAAAAATACTAACTGCATTGATGTTTATTTTCTTGCCAAACAAAAGTGACTTAAATGGCCCCCCTGAACATTTTACGTTTTGGTAGTTAGTCACTTTCTCCTGTACGACTACGATCTGCTTATTGTTTATTTCTACCTACACATGGTACACAAATACGGTGAGTCGGCATACAATAACTTAACATCCGAGTGTTGATAACATTAACATTACTTCTATTTGATTAAAAAGTAATGTATTCATAATTTTTTTCTGTTACATTAACTTCCTGGCAGTGCGGACCGACAACCGGTTTAAAAATGACAAAGTTATAAGAAACAAGAGTCCACATAT